>NC_068993.1:38132632-38135087 GCF_001194135.2 Octopus bimaculoides | reverse complement strand
AATTGTTTCAGAATCGTTTGTTTATGTAGTCGGCACTTAATGTATATCGGCTGAATGGACGTCAGTGATTGGTTGAAATTATCGAAATAAGACAATTTTTTACATGAAATAAATTCGAATACAAAACTATTTTTCTGTTCTATAACACAAAATAGATAAGTATACGAAGTTTGAAAGTCTTTCGGTACCAAAAACACTACGTAAAACATTAATGAAAAATGTGGCCCCCGTTTTAAAAAAGATCCCTATCTTATATGAAGCAGGCATGGCTGTGTGATAAGGAGCTTGTTTCCCAACCACATTGTTGAGGAGTCACTTTGCTTGAGGTGCTTGTGGATCATTTAATATGTGTTTTCTTGAGGGGACAGCAAAGCCTACTTAGCTTCATGCCACAAAACCACAATGACAGGTAAGGTTTCCATTTAGAAGAGCAGCATTTTGCCCGTGTGCCTTCATGCTTTCACAAAGTCGGTCCCAACGTTGAAGTTGACTGTGCTCAAATCTTTGAACTGAAGACAAGCAGGACTGACACCAGGTCCTGCATTCTAATGCTTTGTTTTCCAAGGAAGAAATGGGAACTTTGCATTACCTCAGATTGTCTTTTAATTTGTCTTTGAAGCACAAGAGCGGCCTTCCAACTGAACGTCCTATATATATTTTGTCCGGGGACCATATATCAAAAAATGAAGTACACTCCAAAGAATAGAATAGTAATGTATTTACATGCAGTTAAATGTATGTCTAGTCATAGAGTGACCAATGGTTTTGCATCTGTAAAGGATAAGCTTCATGGATAGCTTATCAGATTCAAATGGTGGATGGCATATATCCCTCTTCAAACAGGAGATAGAAAATTGATACAGTCAGTTAATATGTGAACAAAGGCTAAAATATCATTTGAGGCTTGGCCGAGCCGATGCAAAATCACTGGTCACTCTATGACCAGACATATATTTAACTGCATGTGAATAGATAAATAGATAGAGCGATAGATAGATAGATGGATAGATAGATGGATAGATAGATAGATAGATAGATAGATAGATAGATAGATAGATAGATAGATAGATAGATAGATAGATACACACACACAGGTAAGCACATAAATGCAAAACAAAGGTTGAGTAATGTGCTTTTTATTAAAGCTGAAAACAGTCTTCACAAACTGTTACTCAAAGATTCATGTTACCATTCATTGGACAGTTGTGATCTTACTAAAATTAATTATCACAGCTGTCCGATGAACGGTGACGTGAAACTTTGAGCAACAGACAGTGAAGAATTTTTCAGCTTTAATCATATATAATAATATCATCATTAATAATATTTTTAATAATAATAATAATAATAATAATAATAATAATAATAATAATAATAATAACAAGAGCACTCAGTGAGCACAAACCTCTACCAAGACAACACCAATGTCCCTTCAACAATAAACCAGAGATGATTTTTTTGAAATGAGAATATATGAAATAAGTTCGATTGCTCTCAAAAATGAGAATACTGAAAATGAACCCAACCACTCTCAAAAATTAAGTAAAAAAAAAGGAAAAATAATCCAGAATCCTTGTCCAGTACTGGATCGATCCCAAGATCTAATCAATTCATGCCAGTCACAAGGTCAAACATCCCTGAAAGTTCTCATCTTAATCCATCCAGCGGTTCTTGAGATATCTTGTCCAAGGACAAACAAAAAAACACGACTGAAAATAATACTTCCACCTTTGCTAAGGCAGAGGTAATAATAATAATAATATGTAATAATATATAATAATAGTCCACACTACGGGGTGGTTGGTGTTAGGAAGGGCTTCCAGCCGTAAAAACCATGCCAAAACAGACACAGTAGCCTGGTGTGGTCTTCTATCTAGTCAGCTTGGGAGACAGACATTAAATGATGATCATCATCATCATGATCTAATAATGTATAAAAATATATAAAGGTATATAATAATAACAATAATAATAATAATATATTTGATAGTAATAATGTCATCATCACCACGATCATCATCATGGTTTAATGTCCACTTCTCCATGCTTGCATGGGTCAGAAAGAATTTGTTGAGGCAGATTTTGTACAGCCAGATGCCTTTCTTGTGACTAACCCTTAATTGTTCCTAACCAAGGTAGTATTTTCCAATAAGTAAACATGTTTTCCAAACATGACTGTAATTTTCATTTATAACCATGTCTAGACAATGAACACACAAACACTTGTGCACAAACACACACACATGCATACATATTCATGTACAACAGGCTTCTTTTAGTTTCCCTCTAACAAATCCACTCTAAAAGCTTTGATCAGTCTTGGAGAAAATCCTGATCATAAAAATGATGAGTATATATATATATATATATATTTTGTACAGCCAGATGCCTTTCTTGTGACTAACCCTTAATTGTTCCTAAGCAAGGTAGTATTTTCCAATATATATATATATAT
>NC_068993.1:38131997-38132487 GCF_001194135.2 Octopus bimaculoides | reverse complement strand
ATACAAAGATATATAGATAGATAGATAGATAGATAGATAGATAGATATAATATGCAGACATACACAAAAGCATAAATATATATGTACATGTGTGTATGTGTGTGTGTGAGAGAGAGAGTATGCGTATGCATGTGTGTATGCATGTATATTTGTGTCTGTGTATGCTTCTATATCAGCTGTATAGATCGATGCATCTAATAAAAGTACGATTATACATAGGTGTATGTATGTATATATTTTTATTTATACTCACACATCAACATGCATACATACATATACACATGAGAAACAGAAGAAGGAAGAAAAAAAAGAAAAGAAAGAGACAGATTGAAAGCATTCTTCAAACCAACAGCAAAAATACACACACATGCACACACTAACACACGCACACACACACACACATAAACATTACCATATATATGCACAAAAAGCATGTACATTCACATGTACATATCATCATCATCATGTACATATATATATTTATATATAT
>NC_068993.1:38130711-38131433 GCF_001194135.2 Octopus bimaculoides | reverse complement strand
ATATATAAATGTATGCATGTATATGTATATATATGTGTGTGTTTGTGTGTATGTACATACATACATATATATGTATATATACATTGGAAATTGTAGTTGTGGCTGATACCAGTCTCCCTCAAACAGCTCCTGTGCTGATGGCACACAAAAAGCACCATCCAAACATGGTTGCTGCCAGTGCCGCCTGACTGGCACCTGTACCGGTGGCATGTAAAAAGCACCCTCTACACTCTCGGAGTGGTTGGCATTAGGCACGGCATCAATCCGTAGAAACCTTGCCAGATCAAATTGGCACCTGGTGCAGCCTACTGGCTTGCCAGTCCCCAGTCAAACCATCCAACCCATGCATGGAAAACAGATGATAAAGGATGATCATGATGATGAGACAGGGAGAAAAAGAGAAAGAGAGAGAGAGAGGGAACGGTATATATAAATATATATATATATATATGTATATACATTAGAGGATACTGCAAAGTTCCTGGCTTGGGATAAGAGAAAATTCAGGAGGCTCAGTCAATTATGATTTTACTCAACATATTCCTCTCTCAGATTCACACACTTATTGCAGCAGTCCTTCAGTTTTTCTAAGCCCTGTAGAAGAACTTGAAGGTAGGGAATCCAACTTGGCCTTTCACAATACCCTTAAACCCAGGAACTTTTCAGCCTCTCCTCGTGTGTGTGTGTGTGTGTGTGTGTGTGTGTGTGTGTATATATATATA
>NC_068993.1:38128942-38130701 GCF_001194135.2 Octopus bimaculoides | reverse complement strand
GAAGACAGGTGGTGTAAACAACAAATGGATGTATTAGTTTAAGGCTCGGGAATAGAGAAAGTCTTTGATGTTTTGAGCTACGTTCTTCAACTGAAAGGAACACAGAAAGAAATAAGGAGAGAAACAAGGAGAAAAAAATATAAATGTAGTGGTCAGCGATCTATCATGGTGAATATAGACACAAACATATATAGACACAGGAGTGGCTGTGTGGTAAGTAGCTTGCTTACAAACCTCATGGTCCTGGGTTCAGTCCCACTGTGTAGCACCTTGGGTGAGTGTCTTCTGGTATAGCCTCTCGCTGACCAAACCCTTGTGATAGTTAGTTATGGTCTTATACATTTCAGCAAAGGTGCTAAGGTGAACTTTGCCTTTCATCCTTTCACGGTTGGTAAAATAAAGTACCAGTTATGTACTAGGGTTAATGGTATTTACTAATCTTCTTCCTTCAAAACTACTGGCCTTCTACCTAAATCAGAAACCAATATGTGTGTGTGTGTGTGTGTGTGTGTGTGTGTGTGTGTGTGTAGGTGCAAAAGAAGTCTTCTTCTCAACTACATGGCACTGGGTTCAGTCCCACTCAGTAGCATCTTGGACAAGTGTCTTTTACTATAACCTTGAGCTGACCAAAGCCTTAAGAGTGGATTTAGTAGACTGAAACTGAAAGCCAGTTGTGTATGTATATATATATATATATATATATATATAATGTGTGAGAGAGAGAGAGAGAGAGAGACAGACAGACAGACAGACAGACAGAGTGAGTGTGTGTCTCAGTGTCTGTGTTTGTCCCTCACCACCACTTGACAACCGGTGCTGGTTTGTTTACATTCCCATAACTTAGTTTTTGACAAAAGAGGACCGAGTTCAATTCATTCAGCTAAAAACAGTTTAGGGCGATGCCCCAGCATGGCCATAGTCTAATGACTGAAACAAATAAAAGTTAAAAGAGATATGCATATGTATAAACATATCTATCTATCTATCTATCTAGGTGGGCTTTAGATAGATAGATAGATAGATAGATAGATAGATAGAAATATGTGTGTGTGTGTGTGGTGAACTTGTATGGGTGTGCATATATGAGTGCCTATGTATGCATGTGTGTTTATGCAGATAGAGGAACCAGCAAGCTTTTATGGATATATACATCAAGTGTTTATGAATGTATGAGTATTCTATATGTGTGTGTATATACATGTGTGCATTTCTGCATGTGTATATCGATATATATATAGTGAACAAATGAATTAAAATAAAGAAAGAAATCATTATTATTATCATTGTTGTTGTCGTTATTATTATTATTATTATTATTATTATTATTATTGTTATTATCATTGTTGTTGTTGTTGTTGTTATTCAGCAGGCCTTAAAGAATGGCCCTCTCAAAGCTTTTAAACTCTCAATGTGTCCCATTGTCAGTACTCAGTGAACAATTGTAATTCAGAAAGGTGGTGGAAATCAATGAGGTCAAAGTAAGTGAAAGGAATGCGTATGTATATAATCACACAAACACACACAGACATACACAAATATATATATAGAGAGAGAGAGAGAAAGAGAGAATATATAAAGCGAGCTTCAAGCAGTACATGTGTGTGTTTGTGTTTGTGTGTGTGCGTCAATGTGTATGTGTCTATATAAGAGAAGAGTACATATGTATGCATCTATCCATCCTTCTATACATACATACATACATACATATGTATTATATACATATATATATATATATATATATATATATATATATATATAT
>NC_068993.1:38127656-38128901 GCF_001194135.2 Octopus bimaculoides | reverse complement strand
TTATATATATATATATATATATATATATATATATATATATATATATATTATATATGCATACAGGTATATTTAAAATACAGGTGTTCTTAGTCTATGGTAAGGTGTCAGCTAATTGTGAAATTGTAATATACATGTACAAGAAAGTGGAGAGCTGGCAGAGATTTTAAATGCTTAGGTGGTATTTCATGTCTTTACATTCTGAGTTCAAATTCTGCCGAGAACAACTTTGCCTTTCATCCTTTCAGAGTCGATAAATTAAGTACCAGTTGCTTACTGGTGTCAATCTACTTGACTGGTCCCCTCTCCAAAAATTTTGGACCTTGTGCCTAGTGTAGAAAAGAATATATGTTTACAGGGTGGACCAAAAGTCACGTCCAAAAACATTTGACATTTTATTTACATTAAATCATTATTGTTATTATTCTTTTATTCTTTTACTTGTTAGTCATTTGAGTCTGGCCACACTGGAGCACTGCCTTGAAGGGTTTTTTGTTACTCAAAGAAATCGACCCCGGGTCTTATTCTTTGCAAGCCTAATACTTATTCTATCAGTCTCTTTTGCCAACTGCTAAGTTACGGGGGTGTAAACACACCAACATTGGTTGTCAAGTAATGGTGGTGAGGACAAATACACTCACATAAATAGATATAATTATATGACGGACTTCTTTCAGTTTCTGTCTACCAAATCTGCTCACAAGAGTTTGGTTTTCCCAAGGCGATAGTAGAAGATGCTTGCCCAATGTTCCCCACAGTGGGACTGAACCTGGAACCATGTGGCTGGGAAGCAAACTTCTTACCACACAATGAATTATTATTATATTAGCTGGCCCTGTGCCATGAAAAATGACGGCTAATTGTAGTGTTTTATGTATGAATATGGATGGTAAATCAAATTAATGTATTTGTCAATGTTATCTAGTGGTTGTCTTTTGAGATGTGACATCGATCATTGTTTGTTACTGAAAGAAAGCTGGTTCGCACATACAAACATTCAAATACTTCCCTTGCACACGCACACACATACATAAGAGTATTATTATAGTAGAAGATATATATATATATATTGGACACTATTCAATTTTTTTTCTCCGTGTTTTTCTCCTTGTCTCCATATTCTTTCTGTTGAAGAGCGTAGCTCGAAACGTCAAAGACTTTCCGTATTCCCGAGCGTCATACTAATACATCCTTTTGTTATTTACACCACCTGTCCTCGTCTGTTGTTTTTTCGTATATTCTCCCATA
>NC_068993.1:38124649-38127646 GCF_001194135.2 Octopus bimaculoides | reverse complement strand
TATATTCTCCCATATATATATATATATATATATATATAGATAGATAGATAGATAGATAGATAGATAGATATAGTTCATATTTGTATTTGGTTTGCAAGATTCTTGATGCGTATAAGAAGGGATGACCACTAGGTGGACATCCAATATGCTAGAAAGAGGTCATCAACGACCCCAACCACAAATGAAAAAAAAAGAAAAAAAAGAAAAATCATGTTCTCCAGAAAAAAATTCAGCAAAATACCAGAGCTTAGGCGGGCAGGACAAAATGAAAAATATATAAAAAGTAAGGAATTAATTGTGTACCGGTTTCGCCATCAACTCTTTTACTTACGTAAAATCGTCCGTGGTTTGTTAGAACAATCGTTCTAAAATCAATATATATATATATCTTTATATATATATATTTACAAAAAATTAACAATATAAAAAGGAAACAATATGAAGCATTACAAACAGGGGTGCAGATTTGTAAGCTGTGCCATTTTAATGCATGGACACACTGAGCAGCTGCCTAAGGGCTTCAAGGGTTTAGGGGCCTAATTATGATCTAAGTATGCTGTGACTTGCTGTCAATAAGTAAATACTACAGGGCAAAGTGCATTGATTTACACAGGGCCTACTATGCAGCTAAAACTGCTTGGCCTGTAAGGGATCATTGAGAGAACCCCAAAGATCTTTGATTAACCCTTTAGCATTCAGACCCCTTTGTTAAGTGTAATGCTTATGTATTCAAATAATTTCGAATCAACCATGTATTATCATGTAGTTTCAGGATTTAAATGCTATGGTTACTTATCTTTAGAATAACATTGTAGGGTATGTGTGAAAGCTAAAATCTGGTTGGCTTGAACATAAAACAGGCACAATATTTTAGCCGGATTTGGCTGGTTTGAGTGCTAAGGGGTTAATTTTAATAAGGCTAAGTGTTCCCTCTTCTGACAGGGGTTGTTTGGGCCATGTAAAACAATAACAATAGCAACAACTACAACAACAACAGGTATACAATAGTTGCAGTTACTAATCATTGAGTAAATGAAGAAGCAGGTATTCAGGTGTTTAATGCCAGAAATAGCAGCCATATTGCCTCAAATCACACATAGGCTACTGTATTAGAGGAAGGACACATTGGGTTGTGTGGTGTTAGGTATTCTGAAGCAGGAAAAGGAAGAGACTTTTGAAATGGTTTTGATGATAGATAGAATGGGTCGGGACTAAACAACAACAAGAATAAGAGTAATTATAACTTTGACTCTACCAACAGGAAAGGTAACAACAGCAATAATCATTATGGAAGAGGAGAAGGGATGGGAGAAAGAAAGAAAGAAAGAAAGAAAGAAAGAAAGAAAGACAGAAAGAAAGAAGGAAAAATAGAAAGATGGAAAGAAAGAAAGAAGGAAAGAAAGAAACAAAGAAAGAAGGAAAGAAAGAAGGAAAGAAAGAAAGAAAGAAAGAAAGAAAGAAAGAAAGAAAGAACGACAGAAAGAAAGAAATAAAGAAAGCGAGGAAGGAAGGAAGGAAGGAAGGAAGGAAGGAAGGAAGGAGGGAGGGGGAAGGAAAGGGAAAAAGGGTGAAAGGACAAAAGAAAAGTGAAAGTAGCAAGAAAGGAAAAGGTGAGAGAAAGAAAGAAGGGAAGAAAGAAATTAAGAAAGAAAGAAAGAATAAAAGAAAATGAGAGGGAGAGAGAATAAAAGAAAAGAAATAAAACATACGATAAAAGAATTTAAAGAAAGAAAGAAAGAAAGAAAGAAAGGAAAAAGAAAGAAAGAAAGAAAGAAAGGAAAAAGAAAGAAAGAAAGAAAGAAAGAAAAGCTAATTATGATTCATAAGTGTCTGAATAACATAAGAACAATAACGACAACAGCAAAAACAATAATCACAACAACAATAATAACGACAATAATAAAAATAATAACAACAATAATGGTAATAATAAAACAAAAAAAGAAAACATATTGAAAAGTCTCTGTGTAGTTTTGTCTTTGTAATATTTGTGTAGCCTATTCTTGCAAATGTTCCAGTGATAAGTTTCCAATGGACTTTGAGAGAATGATTGTGAAAACACTTTTGTTTGTATTAGTAAACAGGTTGTTAAACAACACAGAAAGCACTTTTTTTTTTTTCCGCATGAGTAAGCAGGTTGTTTCAAATTCTATATAGGTGCTGGCCTAATTGTGTGGTTAAGAAGATTGCTAACCAACCATGTGAATTTGGGGTTCAATCCTACTGCATGGCACTTTGGGCAAGTGTATTTTGAAAGGGTAAAAGGCCCCCATTCGGTCATGAATGACCATGGGATTACACCTAGAAAGTTACCCTCTAAGGCACAAGTCCAGGCAAGATTGTTTATGGAAGACCAGTAGTCACTCAAGCATAGCAGCTCTCCTTTCCATGCCACTGACATTATCCAAGGGAAAGAAAAAGGCTGATACAGCTTGCCACCAGTGATGTCACTACTCATTTCTACAGATGAGTGAACTGGAAGAACATAAAATAAAGTACATTATTTACATTATTTACTTTTGACTGATATTTGTCCACATTTTGTTTATTGTTAACGTTTCGGCTGATATACCCTCCAGCCTTTATCAGGTGTCTTGGGGAAATTTCAAACTTGGGTTCTCATTCCTAAGGTATTTTCCGATGTTATAATAGTAATAATAATAATAATTATTATTATTATTATTATTCAGGTCAATGCCTGGAATCAAACTCAGAATCTTGGTGTTAGTAGCCCATGCTCTTAACCACTATGCCATATGCCCATATTATAACTGTGTATATTATGATCGGCCATTATTATGATTGACCGTTGACTGAACACTATTCAATTTTTTTTCTCCGTGTTTTTCTCCTTGTCTCCGTATTCTTTCTGTTGAAGAGCGTAGCTCGAAACGTCAAAGACTTTCCGTATTCCCGAGCATCATACTAATATATACTTTTGTTATTTACACCACCTGTCCTCGTCTGTTGTTATTTTTTGTATATTCTCCCATATAT
>NC_068993.1:38122316-38124410 GCF_001194135.2 Octopus bimaculoides | reverse complement strand
GGTTTTAGGGGTTGTCAGCAATGAAGGACATGTGATGCCTTCTTTCTACAAGGCCTTAGAGTTAATTCTGCTGCCTACATTGAGATCCTGGAAATAATAGTTAAGACCTGGATAGACAGTGCATGCAATAGAAGGCCATATGTGTTTTAGTAAGACTCTGCACTAGTAACACATGGCTCTAGTAGCACAGGAATGAATGGTCGAAAATTTTCCTGATCACATAACCCCTAACATTTGGCCCCATAATTCCCCAGATCTCAATCCACTGGACTATTACATGTGGAGCATTGTTGAGAAAGAGGTCGATGAACATGCCCATAACACCAAAGATTCTTTGAAAGCTGCCATCGTCAGAGCAATATCCAAAATGAACCAGGACCACTTGATTCAAGCATGTTCTTGATTCAGATCTCATACAGAAGCAGTTGTTGAAGCTGTAGGTGGGTTTTTTGAATGACATTTTAGAATAGAAGGTTTATTTTTATCTTCATAGCATTTTTTGATAAATAAAGTTATCTTTTATTATAAATCTGCTTTTTTTTATAAACATAAATCTGTCCTCAAATATCTTACACACCCTGTATATATGCATGCATACATACATGTATTTATGTATAAATATATATATATATGCATGTACATATGTATGTATATATGTAAATATATGCATGTGTGTGTGTGAGGGTTTGTGTGTATATATGTATGTGCCTCTGTATTTATGTATGAGCAAGTGTATGAGTGAATGTATATAGGAGTGTGTGTGTGTGTTTCTGGAAGCAGGGTCAACTCTGGGTATTAATGTCATTAGCCTGCATATACATTAGTTATATGACTAATTACATATCAGCATGTAATATTTGTCAACATGGCTTTACTAAATAAGTCATTTGTTTGTTGTTTTGTTTATTTTCATTAAAAGTAATTTTAATTACAATTTTGCAAATCACAGCTTTTTTCCCAGATAAGACACGTGACTTAGATCTAGACACTCTCACACCACCAACTGTTTGCATATGTGTAGACACACACACACACACACACACACACACACACACACAATCAAACACACACACACACATATATATACAAATATATATATATATCATCATCGTTTAACGTCCGCTTTCCATGCTAGCATGGGTTAGATGATTTGACTGAGGACTGGTGAACCAGATGGCTACACCAGATTTCCCACAACTGGATATCCTCACTTGTTTCCCAGTAAGGCAATGTCTTCCATTACATGGACACATTTTTTTTATTGAAGACTGGGAACAAACAACCTCACTTGCATGACAATACTCAGCAACAACGATCGTGATTTCTAAACAAGGCTACGCACATACATACACACACCCACACATACATATATGCATTCATATATGTGTGTGTGCCTGTGTGTGTATATACATACATACATATATATACATATATATATATATATATATATATATATATATATATATATATTTATAAAAAAGAAGTTTGAAAACGCCACTATATAAGATGAATTTTAATTTTCTCAGAGATATTTTACATTTTTCAGTTCTTCTTGAAAAAAACGAACCTTATCAAAAATATATTTTTTTAAAAGTGCTATAAAAGAAAATTTCATAATTATTTCTTACTAGTGTCATCAAAGTCCATGTGGAAGTGTTTTATGTGGGGGAACATAATGGCTGTCTTGTGTGTTGATTAGAATCGTTGGCTGTAGTAGTAGCAGTAGTGACCATGTTGATAGTGGTGAGTAGCAGGAGTCACACACACACACATATATGTGTGTGTGTGTGTGTGTGTGTGTGTGTGCATATTTATATATGTGACAAATATATTAAACGATTCTCTGCCTGCAGAATTTCTAATAGGCGATAAATCACGTTTCTACACGTACAATTTTGTAATTCCTATTAAGAAATGAAGCATATGTAATGGTGAATAAATATTACCAAACATTGTGTGTGTGTGTGTGTGTGTGTGTGTGTGTGTGTGTGTGTGTGTGTGTGTGTAAAGCAGTTTATATTACACAACACTGATGTAATAAAAATAAGAAACACCTCAATCCTTGGATCTTACATATATATATATATAAACATA
>NC_068993.1:38120171-38122063 GCF_001194135.2 Octopus bimaculoides | reverse complement strand
GGTATTTCCGGCATCCTGTCTAAATCAAAGAGAAACAATGTTAGAATTGGCATAAATATAACTTAATTTTTTTGAAAAAAAGTAAGAGGAAACTCATTATTCAAAGGTCCTTTTTTTATTTTATTTTTCTGGTCTCCTTATGTGTTTATGTGTGCACATATAAACACAGTTACATACATATATAGACATACATACACATGCACATTCATATATATAGCTGTGTGTGTGTGTGTGTGTGTGTGTGTGTGTGTGAGTTTGTGTGTGTATGCATGTGTGTATGTATGTATATCCATAGTAGATAGAAGCTTCATGCAATTTTCACGATATGATTTATACAAGTGGTAGTATAAATTTTGTTCGTTTCATTCAACCCACCTTACAATACAGTATCCTATTTCATTATTATTATTATTATTATTGATGTGGTTTCAGAATCCGATATCCTTGTTATTGACATGCAGCATAATCTAATATCCTTGTTATTATATGCATCGCAGTTTCTCTTTGATTTTCATTCCTTTCAACGCTTAAGAAAATTTATTAACTAATTATATTCCGTTTTGGCAATTTCGGATTGCACACCATTTTTATTTTAATTATTTTATAATAAAAAAATATGTGTGTGATTATGCATGTGTATGAGTATGTGTATGTTGTGTGTTCATGTGTCTGTGAGTCTGTGTGCATCAGAGAGGGTGAAAAAGGAGAGTTCTTTGCTTGAAACAATATTTTCTCTCTCTTATTTCTTTTTCCTTCTTTCTCTCTCCCTCTCTCTCTGTCTCTTTCTCACCCTCTTTTTAAAGTACTTGAGAAAAATTCCAGAACAGTAAAAAAAAAAAATACTTTGCAAAAATGAAAGGAAAAAATTAGAAAAAAAAGGAAAAATTAGAAAAAAAAGGAAAAATTAGAAAAAGTGGGAAAAGAAAATTCTAAAGAAATTTCTTAAATTTCAAATTCATTTGAAAAATATGGCCGAGATAGCAATATATGTATGTGTTTTAGAATCATAAACACATAAATATTTGTCATTGTCTAATATATATATATGCGTACATACATACACATATATGTGTGTATATATATATATATATATATATATATGTGTGTGTGTGTTTATATATTATGTATGTATACACACATTCATAATCATTTATTTATATGAATATATACATATTGTATACTCAGTCATTTAGAAGTTATATATACACATCTTTATGCATTCATGATACATAGAAACAGCATAAGTGAAGAAATTTATGTTTACCATTCAAATTGTCTGGAAATTTTTAGATTTTCAGAAGACCTGTCCGGATATGTAACTGTACATATATGCATGTGTGTCTCTGTGTATGTGTATGCATGTTTATACCTGTCCATATGTGTATGTGTTCATGTATATGTGAGAAAAGGGAGAGTAAGAAAGAAAGAGAGATGAACTGCATATTAAACATCTTCACCTAGAACTTAGCCAATGGGTTAGCCTCAACATCATCATATGACCTGATGGAATTATCCGCTTAGCTGGCTGAAACTTTGAAGTATCTGACAACAACATTCTTTTTCTGAGAATAATAAATTTGTACTCTACAAAACTATAGAGTAACTATCAGATTAATGTAAAATTGTTTTATTATAACTGAACATAAAAACAAATATTGATGTGTGTGTGTGTGCATAAGGCAGCAAGGTGACAGAATCTTTAGCATGCCAGGCAAGATGTTTAGTGACATTTCATCCATTTTTACGTTCTGAGTTCAAATTCCACCGACGTCAACTTTGCCTTGGACACAAAGACACACACATATAAATATATACTTACATATATATATATATATATACATATATATATATATATAGATGTATTTATACATATACATATATATATATATATA
>NC_068993.1:38116016-38117371 GCF_001194135.2 Octopus bimaculoides | reverse complement strand
CAAAACACACACACACATGCTCTGCTCTTCCCTCTCCTCTTTCAAACAACCACCTCCTCTTCTTTTCTTTCTCTTTCCCGCTATGTTCCTCTGTCTGAGTGTGTTTGAATGTATGTCTGTGCATGCTTGTGTGTGTGTACATGTATGTATGTGTTTCTATATGTCTTTATTATGTTTGTGTATGTATGCATGTATGTTAGTGCATTCGTGTGTGTGTTTGTGTGCACATGTCTGTATGCATTTGTGTATGTTTGTATATTGTGCAAGAGTGTGTATGTTTGTGTTTGTAAGAATGTGTCCATGAGTGTTTGTATATGTCTGAGTATATGTTGTATATGTCTGTGTATGTTTGTCTCTGAATGTGTCTGTGTGTGTGCGTGCATGCATTTTTGTGTGTTTGTGTGTGTGCACGCGTGCATTTTTGCATGTTTGTGTGTGTGTAATATATTTGAGAAGATATACATAAATGTGCTTCTGTATGACTTATCCATGTGTATGTATGCTTGCGTGTGTATTCGCATGTGTTTGTGCATGTATGTGTGTAAATGTGTGTGAATAAGTATGTATGTATGTATATATGTATGTATGTATGTATGTATGTATGTGTGTGTACCTGTAAGCTTTTGTGTATCTCTAACATATATGTATGTACCAATGTGTTTTCTGCTCTGTGTGTGTGCATGTGTGTCTGTATGTTTGTGTGTGCATGTGTGTGTTTGTGTTCATGTGTGTGTGTGTTTATTTCTCTCAACATATACAAGTATAGCTGAATGGTTTAGGAGTTTGCTTCACAATCATCAAAATGCAGGTTCAATTCAAATTGATTGCATCTTGAGCAAATGTATTCATCCGTATCATCAGGCCAACCCAGGCATTGTGAGCAAAATATTGTAGAGTGGAAACTGTATGGAAGCCTCATAGATAGATTGTACCAGTAATTCAAATGATACAGCCTTGTCACATAGTGTGTCGTGCTGAATCTCCCTCAGAATAATCATGTTCAGAATATCCTGTCTCTGGAGTACTCAACCACTTATATCAAATTGTAAGAAGTAACAGGTTCAATAGATTGAACAACTGGAATACTCAGTATTGAAACCAATAAAAATACAGTTAATTTTTTTTTCTACATGTAGTTATGCTTACATATGTGGAGGCGCAATGGCCCAGTGGTTAGGGTAGCGGGCTCGTGGTCATAGGATCGCAGTTTCAATTCTCAGACCGGGCGTTGTGTTTGTTTATTGAGCGAAAACACCTAAAGCTCCACGAGACTCCGGCAGGGGGTGGTGGGGATCCCTGTTGTACTCTTTTGCCCCAACTTTCTCTCACTCTTTCTTCTTATTTCTTGAGTAACG
>NC_068993.1:38115042-38115792 GCF_001194135.2 Octopus bimaculoides | reverse complement strand
TATATATATATATATATATATATGTATGTGTGCATGTATGCATGTATGTGTGTGTGCAAATGTGCATGTATGCTTGTAGGTGTATATAGCTATATACACCTACATATATGTGTGAGTGTGTGTGTGTGTGAAGGCTGAGGGTTTAATGGTTAGAACACCAGTCTCAATCACGAGGTAGTGAGTTCAATTCCCGAGATGAGCTGCGTGTCGTGTTCTTAGGCAAGACACCTTATTCCATGTCCTTCCAGTTCACTCAGCTGCAGAAATGAGTTGTGATGTCACTGGCACCAAGCTATATCAGCCTTTGCCTTTCCCTTGGATAACATCGGGGTTTGGAGAGGTGGGGCTGGTATGCATGAGCGACTGCTGGTCTTCCATAAGCAACCTGGCATGGACATGAACAACCTTGCCTCAGAGGGGAACTTTCCCATGGTCATTCATGACCAAAGGGCTCTGTACCCTAAAAACATATAAGTTTATATTCAAATATATATGTATACATCTGTGTGTGAGTGTGATGTCTGTGAGGGCAAGTATGTATGTATGCATGTAGTTGCATGAATGTATGTGATTCTCTCAATGAAGATGCATCACCTTATATGTATAACTGTGTGTATGTGTGTGTGTGTGACTGCATGTAGGTGTCAGTGAGTGCAAATTCTTTCTGTATGTATATACTTACAGATGCCTTTCTCAACTATGTGCGTATACATACATACATATATATATATATATATATATATATATATA
>NC_068993.1:38113349-38113790 GCF_001194135.2 Octopus bimaculoides | reverse complement strand
ATGATGAGAGGGAGAAGGAGGAGGAGGATGACAATGATGATGATGATGATGATAATCGTGATGTCAGCAGTAGTGGTGGGGTATGACTATATTAATACCATTTTTTCCTGTATTTTTAAAACTTAAATGAAAATTTAATTTCTGTATTGAATTGAATGGTTTTTGTGTATTTTTGAAACTAATAATGTTAATGGCAACGTCCAACACCAGTAGGAGACCACACAGGCTGCAATGTGTCTGTATGCCCATGTGTGTGTGTGTGTGTGTGTGTGTGTGTGTGTGTGTGAGAGTGTGTGTGTGTGTGTGTGCATTTGCAAATAGATCCAGTCCAGAAGTGAAATATGGGCCCTGTTTCAAACTGCTCAAGAGTCTTAGTATTCAAATACATATGAATTATACACGGGCTTGCAAATATATATATATGTATATATATATATATAT
>NC_068993.1:38111989-38112984 GCF_001194135.2 Octopus bimaculoides | reverse complement strand
ATATAAACAATATATAAGTATATGCATATATATGTACATGTATGTACATACCTTCATCTACATGTACATATAGATACATATCTGGGTACATAACGTTGCAAAAAAACATGGACAAAATGATAAACAAGGTACAAAAACACACAGGCCACATGTAACGGTAGAAGTTTATTTTGTAACGGTTGAGATTAATTTGTAAACAATAATATGGAACGTCGGAGTTGTCACCAGTTTGTAAGGATTGGTTCTTCGTTGATTGCCATTATGTAAAGATGAAAGAACAGTGATAGAAGTTGTAAAGAAAATATTCATTTACTGTTACGTCGTATATATCCAAAACCACGACGGGTTGATATGTATAACTAGTAAATGGAAAAGCATGCGAGGTAAAAAGAGTTAATTTTGGCCAGTATGTGTGTACACGTTCTCGTAGTAGTAATCCACAGATAGAGATAAGATGATGCTGTAAGAGAAAAGAAATTGAGCTAGTGAAAGTTATAGAGTCAAGGGAGTTGTGTCTCATAGTTGGCTAAGTATAACTTTCTTTCTCTCTCTGACCATTTGTCTTTAGTAACTGCCTGGTTGTGAGCCATGACTGGTTGTCCCTTCAGTAGCTGATGGTCACTTTCACTAACTCTACTTCTCACTAACTCCTTTTAGCTTGAGGGTTCTTGTTTTTAAAACTATTCAGAAGGAAATACATATCGTTGAGAACAAGAGATTTCGTTGGAGGTCTGCGATATCTCTATTCTAGCTGTTGGTGAAATAGAAGAGGTTAGAAAGGGTTAAGTGGTGAAGACATTATTTTGCTTAGCTAAGACATCTGGCAAATGTAACTACTGTCACTCAGAAAAACTATTGTTTACCGTGAGAAAAGTGCTGTTGAACTGTTAATTTAAATTTGGCTATCTAGGACTGAATTCACGCCATGCCTGCAAGATCGACTACATATATATATATATATATATATATATATATATATATATATATATATATAT
>NC_068993.1:38110734-38111979 GCF_001194135.2 Octopus bimaculoides | reverse complement strand
TATATATATATATACATATATATATATATAATACAAAGAATATATTTGCATGTATACACACATATATGTACATACTTACATCTACATGTGTATATAGATGCATATCAGGGTACAGGACGTTAGAACAATGAACTAAGTGTGCATGTGTGGTGGGGTGTGCGTGGTAGACTCACCTGTCGTAAACGATAAGTGGTGTTGCAATTTGGTATATTTTATTGATCTTGGATGGGGGCGCAATGGCCCAGTGGTTAGGGCAGCGGACTCGCGGTCATAGGATCGCGGTTTCGATTCCCAGACCGGGCGTTGTGAGTGTTTATTGAGCGAAAACACCTAAAGTTCCACGAGTTTCCGGCAAGAGATGGTGGTGAACCCTGTTGTACTCTTTCACCACAACTTTCTCTAATTCTTTCTTTCTGTTTCTGTTGTGCATGTAATTCAAAGGGTCAGCTTTGTCACACTGTGTCACGCTGAATATCTCCGAGAACTACGTTGAGGGTACACGTGTCTATGGAGTGCTCAGCCACTTGCACGTTAATTTCACGAGATCGGATCAACTGGAGCCCTCGACGTCGTAAGTGACGGAGTGCCAACAAAATTTGATCTTGAGTTGATAGCTGGTTAGTATATAAAAGACATCTATGGAATTGAGTGGCGATCTAGAGTAGATTTATGCTTTCTAGTGTAGAAAGTGAGCCCTGCCTTGCTGTACCCTATGTTTCTACAATCACCACAAACGAAGTTATTTGAAGAGGGCTTTTCTTGGTGTATACCTACGTATGCATGGATGTATACATGTTTTTTGTTTTTTCATGTAGTCCATTGAGGGATCTTCCCTAGCCTTTCTGTTAGACTAGGTTCATTTCGAAAGTCCACTGTAATTTCTATTGATTTCAAGATTTTTTTGGCCAATAGAGAAAGAGCCAGCTACTACATCTAAATCTCCTTCATTGAAATTTCAATAACATCAACAGAATATTTTTGCATGTATGTGTGTATATACTCTCTTTTACTCTTTTACTTGTTTCAATCATTTGACTGCGGCCATGCTGGAGCACCGCCTTTTAGTCGAGCAAATCGACCCCCAGGACTTATTCTTTGTAAGCCCCATACTTATTCTATCGGTCTCTTTTTGCCGAACCGCTAAGTTACGAGGACGTAAACACACCAGCATCGGTTGTCAGGCGAATGTGGGGGAACAAACACAGACACACAAACAAACATACATACATACATATATATATATAT
>NC_068993.1:38109426-38110415 GCF_001194135.2 Octopus bimaculoides | reverse complement strand
ATCTGGGTACAGGACATTGCAAACAAAACGTAGACAAGAAAACACACAAGCCACATAGAGAACATTTTCCTTCATCAGCTACCCCCGTTTTAACACCGGCGTTTCGAAGAGCTGGGTAGAACACCGGCGTTTCGAAGAGCTGGGTATATATATATACATATATACGACGGGCTTCTTTCAGTTTCCGTCTACCAAATCCACTCACAAGGCTTTGGTCGACCCGACGCTATAGTAGAAGACACTTGCCCAAGGTGCCACGCAGTGGGACTGAACCCGGAACCATGTGGTTGGTAAGCAAGCTACTTACCACACAGCCACTCCTGCGGTGCAGTATTTGGAGGCAGTGCATGTGCAGAATTGTATGTTTTGTTTTATGCATGTATTTTCATACATGTCTCGATATGCGCATGTATACTTAAATAGTAAACTTCAGAAAGTTTACAAATGTTTAGTTCCAGTGATGGCTTGAATCTGTAATCCTCGAATCAGCTTTTTCTTTTCTGGTTTTGAGAAGCCTAATTTCTCAGGTTTGGTACTTAGGCAGTGTTTTTCATATTCCTGTACTTCCCCAATAATTACAGGTATATACCTGAACTTATAATTTGGATAGAGTAGCTGTAGATTTTTCAATAGCTCACTGATCCTTTAGCCTTATGTTTACATTCACTGAACAGCTGATTTCAACTACTGTACACAGATTCTCTTTCCAGTCCCAAATCACTATGTCAGGCCTATTATGTTAACATTTCATTGGTGTTTTCACTGGGACATTTCACCCGTATTCCTTATTATGAGCAGCTATGGCCTCTATCAAAGTGTCAGTTCACATCTCTTTGGCCTCGGGGTTATTCCTCCGACGGATCTCATTATGTATGTATGGAATAGGACTGACTAAAATAACTCGCACAATTCACTAAAAAATGGTCATTCTTTACCAAAGGTCCCCCACTTTTTCTGTCTAACAGTGGAGGGAGTAGCTTCGATCCTTC
>NC_068993.1:38107535-38109416 GCF_001194135.2 Octopus bimaculoides | reverse complement strand
GCTGTGCAAATAATGTAACGTGCCTTGTGGTGAAAAGGTAATAATAAAAACAAAGGAAGGAAAGAAGAAAGCAAAAAAGAAAGAAAGAAAGAAAGAAAAAAAGGTGGGGGAATAAAAAAAGAAAGGCAAAGTAAGTTAGTTGGGGGGGAAGCACGTTATGTTTGAAAGCATTCCAGACTTTTTTCTTTCATTTCATAGTTTAAAGAGAAGTCCCTAGCTGGTCAGTAAAATTGTATTGTGTTATTTATCAACCCTCTGAACCACCGTTCCACCCCCAGCGCCCCCCCACCGACCCAAAACTCGAGAGTATAAACAATGTAATATTTGAAAAGAATTCCTCAGAGTTCTAATTATGTCTTAAACTCCTACAGAATTATTTGGTGTCGGATCAGATTTAACTCTTTACTAAAGCTTGTTCTTTTTTGCCGAAATATCTTCAAGCACAGTCATACGTTTTGTGGATTTAACGATGGTTTTTCTTATTTTATCTTATCTTATCTTATTTATTTATTTTGTGGATTGCGTGTTTAACTTTGCTTCTTTTTTTATTTTATTCTTTTATTTTCCTTTTTGTCTCTTGTTTCTGTCGTTCGAATGGAGGCGCGCGCAATGGCCCAGTGGTTAGGGCAGCGGACTCGCGGTCATAGGATCGCGGTTTCGATTCCCAGACCGGGCGTTGTGAGTGTTTATTGAGCGAAAACACCTAAAAGCTCCACGAGCCTCCCGCAGGAGATGGTGGCGGAGAATATTTATTTCAATTAATTTCGTAAAGAAAATATAAATTAGTTTGGTCATTAAGCTGGCAGAATAGTTTGAACGTCAGATAAAATACTAAGCAGCAATTCTTCTGATTCTCTACGTTCTGAGTTCAAATTCTGCCACGGTCGACTTTGTCTTTCTTCTTTTCTGGGTCGATAAAATAAAGAAGCAGCCAAGTACTGGAGTTGATGCAATAAATTAACCCCTCCTCCGAGATTGCTGGCCTTATGCCAAAATTTGAAGTCATTATTAAACTAATGTTTGGAACATGAATTAGCGTGAAATTTTAATGAGAAGCTTTAATTTAAATCATTTTTAAACTGAAAGGTTGCGTCATGGAATTTGGGATTGCTTTGGACAGGTTGGTAAATGACATTGAGTAACTTAAAGGAGGTTTAGCTATTATACCGAGCAAGTTGAGTGACCACAAAGACGTTCCTTCGTTAATATGTGGTCGCTGTTGTTGTTGTTGTTGTTTGCCCTATATCAATCCAGATCGAGGAGACCTTTCCAGTCGTGATCATCCAGTCAGTTTACAAATATGCCGGACAACATTATACATTGTGTCCTTCCTTGTTTAAGATGATATTGTTCAATTTGAGGAAAAATTTTGCCTGCTATTTCTAGCATGTTCTAAAGACCACGTGGACGTTGTTGTTGGCGGATCACGGTTAGTAAAATGTTGAAAAGCAAAAACAGGAATCAGTAACAACAACAAAAACAACAGTAATAAATAAATAAAATGTATTTAAGATAAGGAGAAGATAGAGGGATATAAAAGGGAGAGCTTGTGACCCTTAATTTTTATTTATTTATTTGAGCCCTTTAATCCTAACTGGACCATTTAGCAAGTTAGAGGGAGAAGGAGGAAAGTCAGAAAGAAGACATACATATACATCCATACACGCATATTCACATACATATATGTACACATAAATACATATATATACACTTACGCATACATATACACATATACAGTAGCATTCACACACATACACACAGAGACGCGTACAGATACACACGGATACAGATTATAGACGCATGAACACATATACATACACAAACACACACACACACACACACACACATATATATATATATATATATATATATATATATATA
>NC_068993.1:38106902-38107525 GCF_001194135.2 Octopus bimaculoides | reverse complement strand
TATATATACATGCATACACACACATACACACATAAACACATACATATATCTATACAGACATACTTAGATACACACATACACAGACGCATTCACAAAGGTGCATACGTACACACACACATATACACGCATACACAAACACATGTATATACTCACATAAACGCATACATACAAGTATACAGACTCACATTCATACACAAACGCAGAGGCGCATACGCATACACATGTACGCGTATACAGGCACACAGACACACACATATATACTCATAGACACACGCACGCATACATGTATATACAGACGCACTTATACACACACATACATATACATATTTGGCGGCGAGCTGGCAGAACCGTTAGCACACCGGGCGAAATGCTTAGCGGTATTTCGTCTGCCCGCTACGTGCTGAGTTCAAATTCCGCCGAGGTCGACTTTGCCTTTCATCCTTTCGGGGTCGATTAAATAAGTACCAGTTACGCACTGGGGTCGATATAATCGATTTAATCCGTTTGTCTGTCCTTGTTTGTCCCCTCTGTGTGTAGCCCCTTGTGGGTAGTAAAGAAATAACACACACATACATATACATACGCACACATATAGACACACGTATACTTGTATACACGCACAT
>NC_068993.1:38105130-38105655 GCF_001194135.2 Octopus bimaculoides | reverse complement strand
TATATATATATATATATATCGATTGATCTAGTCATCTATATATCAATCTACCTATATTTACCTATCTATTTATATGTGTATATATGTATGTATTTATGTATCTATGAACGTATATATGTGTCTGAGTGTACATATATGACGGCACGTGGCCAACTGATTCGGGCGTTTGACTCGCGATCGCAAGATCGTGGCTTCTGTTGTCCCGAATTGGGTAGTACGTTGCTCTTGTGCAAATGAGCAAAGCACATGACTTCACGTTGCTCCGGTCCGTTCAGCGATAATCCTTTCTAGTTTAGGCAAAAAGCCTACAAATTTGTGGGGAGGGGGTCTGACCGATCATATCGACCCCAGCGCTCAACTGGTACTTATTTCTCCGATCACGGGAACGTGAAACTGAGTAACAGTTTTTGTGATATTTTTGCTGCTTTTCAATAAAGTATATTACTCTATCTGAGCACTCTTTTTGCCACCTCGTTTCACATTTATGTGCTTACTCTGGTATATATATATATTTATATATATATA
>NC_068993.1:38103201-38104857 GCF_001194135.2 Octopus bimaculoides | reverse complement strand
TTTTAAAGGGGTTTTCTTTTAGTCGAAGAAACCGATCGCAGGACTTATTCTTTGGAAGCCTAGTACTTATTCTGTCGGTTTTTGGCCGAACCGCTAAGTTACGGAGACGTACACACATCAACATCGGTTGTCAAGTGCCGCTGTGTGGGTGGGTACAAACACAAACGCTAAGACAGATTCATAAATATATACACACGTACACGCACACATGCAGACACACACACACACACACACACACATATATATGGCAGGCTTCTTTCAGTTTCCATCTGCCAAATGCACTCATAAGGCTTTGGTCGGCCCGAGACCATAGTAGAAGACACTTACCCAAGGTGCCACGCTGTGGGACTGAACCCAGGACCATGTGATTGGGAAGCAAGCTTCTTATCACGCAGCCACGCCTATATGTGTTTGTGTGTGTGTGTGTAAGACGGGCTTCTTTAAGATTCCGTCTACCAAATTTAATCACAAGTTATTGGGTGATCTGGAGCGCAAGGTCCCGCATAAAGGCACCGTGGGCTCCGGATGCATTCATAGAGACAGACAGGCAGACAGACAGACAGACAGGAATGTTTGCGGTGTAATGTTCGGTTCCTGTAAATAATTGTTTTTTCCTGTATTAGTGAATCAATGTAATTGTTGTTCTTTATATTCTCAATATTGTTGTTGTTGATCTTGTTGTTGGCGATGGTGTTAAGAAAAGGTTACAACAACTATTATACGCAATTACCAACATCAACATCATTATCAACATCATTAGCCGCGAGAAGGGTCTGGGGCAGTGATATCTCTTAGTATCAATATATATATTTACATATATATATGCTTACATGTACATATACATACATACACACACACAAACACACACATACACACACACATATATATATAGTATGTATGAACACGTTATTAACTAAAGATGTTTCTAAATATGTAAGAGTATGTCATTTAAACATGTGTATGTGTGTGAGTGCGTGTATAAATGTACGTCCTTGTATGTATGTATGTATAGGCAAATCAAAAGTAAAAATATAAAGACAAAAAAGAACAAAAGTAGTCAAAAGGCTGTATAGAGTGCATATATTAGATTGACGCTCAGTGAAAGTTTAATATGGAAGAAAAAAGGTGGTGAGACGTTTCGAGAATGGCCCTTCGTCAGAAAGAAGAAAGAGGGAAAAGTCTGGCGAAAAGGAAAAGAAAAATCTGAGAAAGGCACGTGTGCTGTTACATGGCTAAAAAATAGTTGTATATGTGTGTGCATCTGTATTTATGCATCTGTATGTTTGTCTACATATGCCTATGTACATATATGTGTTCATGTGTGTGCGTATATATATATACACGCACACACACACCTATATGTATGCTGTGCAGCATAGCTTCTCGTCTTTCTACCTCAACTTTTAAAAATCAGAGAAATCTATGAAACTTGTTAAATCTTTGATGATTTAAAAATACAAAGTCTAAATGAAACCCAGTGCATTTTTCACTTTTTTTAAAGATATATACATTTCTACCCATGTGGAATAAAATAAGTGTGTTTATATAAATATATATATATATATATATATATATATATATGTATGTATGTATGTATATATGTCTACTATATACATACGTATATGTACATACTTACATCTATACGTGTATATGTAT
>NC_068993.1:38101500-38102974 GCF_001194135.2 Octopus bimaculoides | reverse complement strand
TATATATATATATGAAAATACACACGCACACACACACATATATATGCATACCTTCATATATATTCATTTGTAATATATATGTATATATATGAAATATAAATATATACATATATATGTATACTTAAATGTATTATATACATATTATATATGATATATATAATACATATATATATGTGTGTGTGTGTGTATGTATACATATGTGTGTGTATATATGTGTGTGCGTCTGTGTGCACATTGTGTATATGTCGGGTCATGTTTCCTTGTCTATTTGGTAATCTGTACGAAATTTTTCCTACCCCTCCACCCAAGGTCCATGTATTTGTCCACATTTCATTCTCTCCCATTTACGTACATTCCCCCCCCCCCTGCATCTCTACTCCACCTCCACCACCACCGCTACTACCTCCACCATTGCCACCACCAAACCACTTCCACCGTCACCACCACCTCTACCACCTGCACCTCCGCCATCACAATCATCTCCACCACCACCTCCACCAATACCACCACCATTCACCAAAGTCTCGTTAATATATTATCTAATTACAACACCTCCACCTTCTCCGTCTTTATAACCTCTTGTCTTGGGAAACTCAGGAAGAAAAGTTGGACGAGTAGGGCAGCGTTGTTGGCGGTGGCCAAAGCGGCGGTGGAGGCGATGGTGACAGTGGTAGAGGTGGCGGTGGTGGGTGGGGTCAGTGGTAGTTGTGGCGACGTCGTTGATTCTAGTGGTGGTGGTTTCTATAGAAGTCAGCTGTGATTTATTGTTGTTGTTATTGTTGTTCTGGTAGTTGTTGCTATCGCTGTCATTATTCTAGTTTGTAAAGGCGGCTAGCTGGCAGAAACGTTAGCACGCCGGGCGAAACGCTTGGCGGTATTTCGTCTGTCTTTACGTTCTGAGTTCAAATTCCGCCGAGGTCGACTTTGCCTTTCATCCTTTCGGAGTCGATAAATTAAGTACCAGTTGCGTATTGGTTCGACCTAATCGACTGCCCCCACATCTCCCAAAATTTCAGGCCTTGTGCCTAGAGTAGAAAAGATTATTCTAGTTTGTTGTTATTATTGTGGTAGTTGTCATTATTGTTGTTATTGTGAGTGTCACTGTTCTAGTTGTTGTTGTTTCTTTTGCAGTCCTCGCTGTTGTTTCAGATTGTATTTTGGTTAACGTGGTTATTAATATTACCGTTACTGTTTTGTCTTTTTTTTTTTTTTGTTACTGTGTGTGTTGTTGTTACTGTTATTTTCCTTCTTTAACCGTAGGTGAAACTATGCGTAGAGACTTAAAATGATAGCGTTCCAATCATGACTGTTCCGTTCCACTTTTCAACCATCCCCTAATTCTAATACAACAATATCCTATGAAGTTTTAGACACTCTGGTGTGTAAATATGTACAAGTTGAACCTAGTGTTCAATTCGAACTTATTTTATTGACACCAAGATAACAATGGTTTCAAATTTTGCCACAAAGACAG
>NC_068993.1:38100421-38101490 GCF_001194135.2 Octopus bimaculoides | reverse complement strand
GGGGGGGGGGTAATTCAATTACATCGACCCCAGTTTTTCACTGGTACTTAATTTATAGAAACCCGAAAGGATGAAAGGCAAAGTCGACCTCGTCGGAAATTGAACTCAGAACATAGCAACGGACGAAATACCGCTAAGCGTTTGTTGATTCCAGCCGGATTTTAGCTCAAAGATCCGGAAGAAATATAAAGTATTCAGTCCTGTCTATGATGGTAGTTTCTGCATTTTCTTATTGAACAACCTGGATAAATGATTTGCTTATAGAGATCAAATCTATGTGCAGTACATTAGTTCACTCACTCCATCCAATCCCCTTTCCCTGAAAAGGTGCACGATGTGCAACACAACAGGTGTCGAAGTGATCTCAGTGCAACGTGAGATGAGGTGTTTTGCTAAAAAACGCAAAGCAACACCCAGTCCAAGAATTGAAACCACGATCTCATGATCGTCAGTGCAACATTCTAACCACTACGTCATGTGCCCTCTGAGTCGTGTCTAGCGTTCTTTTAACACTACCAACTCACCACCTGAGAAAAAGAACCGATAAGAATTCTTTCATTTTGTTGCTGCTGTCGCTGTTGTTGCTGCTGTACTGCTAGTGTTTTTGTTGTTGTTGTTGTCACTAATGCGATTGTCTTTTATCTTTATTCTTATCGGTTTCCTTTTCTTTTATTTAACGTTTCAAGACATTTATTGTTGTCAATACTGTAGCAGTGGGTTGGGTTGGGTTTGGAGAGGGGTGAAGGTTTCCCGAAATGTTCAGTGACAAAAGCTAACAAGGAGAATCGTCTTGAAATCACCCTGAACTATTCGAAAAGCAAAGCGAAAACAAAAAAAAAACAAAAAAACAACGAAACAAAACGGCTGGCTGTGAAGTGTGTCCCGTATATGGTCGGTGTGGAGGGCATGCAGGGATGGGTGTTATGTGGCAACAAAACCTGTATGGATTCATTGTAAATCTCACCAGTATTTCTTTAATGTCAACTTCAAAATTCCTCACTAAGCCCTCTGCACACAATGCACAGTTTTCGCAGGACAGGTGTTGGGGCTTTTCTGCTTGGCCTTCGGC
>NC_068993.1:38098646-38100411 GCF_001194135.2 Octopus bimaculoides | reverse complement strand
AGGAGGGGTTTCCTTTTTATTGTTTTGTTGTGATTGTTCTAGTTGTTGTTAGTGGTGGTGGTGGTGGTGGTGTTCAGTTCTTTGGTCAAGAGCAAATAAAGGAAAAGAACGTCTGATAGATAAAAAAAAATGGGAGTGTGTGTTTGTCATAACACGTGTGTATGTATGTATGTATGTATGTCTGTATGTACGTATGCTTATTTGTGTATGTATATGCATATGTATATATTGAAGTCTGTATATTTTCCGCAAATATATATGATTGTACATGCTTACACAATCATGGCTATATATGTGCGTATGTTTCTCTCTCTCTCTCTCTCTCTCTGTATGTATCTATCTATCGACACACACGCACGCACACATACACACACGCACACATACACACACGCACACGCACATACACACACGCACACACACACACACACACACACATACACTCTTTTACTTGTATCAGTCAATTGGCTGCGGCCATGCTGGAGCACCGCTTTTAGTCGAAGAAATCAACTCGGGACTTATTCTTTGTAAGCCTAGTATTTATTCTATCGGCTCATTTGCCGAACCGCTAATTTACGGGGACGTAAACAAACCACCATCGGTTGTCAAACAATGATGGGAGGACAAACACAGACACACAAGCATACATACATACATACATATATATATATATATATATATATATATATATATATATATATGTGTGTGTGTGTGTACGACGGGCTTCTTTTCAGTTGACGCCTACCAAATACACTCACAAGGCTTTGGTCGGCCCGAGACTATAGTAGAAGACACTTGCCCACGGTGCCACACAGTGGGACTGAACCCGGAACCATGTAACTGGGAAGCAAGCTTCTTACCACATAGCCACGCTTGTATGTGTGTGTGTATGTTTCCGTGTACCAAATTCATCCAGAAGGAAGTGGCCGAACCGAAGCTGTAGTAGGAGACACTTGTCCAAGTTGCTGCGCTGTAGGACTGAACACGGAACCACGTAGCTGCAAAACGAACCTATTACCACACAGCCATGCCGGCGCCTGTTATAAAAATTTTTTTCTTTAACTGTTTATTTTGTTTACTAATCTGTTTATTTATTTATTTAACTTTCTCTTCTTTTGTTTCATAAATTTACTGTGTGTGTGTGTGTTTCTAGTATTTGCGTATCGGACAGAAATGTTGGGGCGGATAAACAAGGATTTGGAAGTTTCATTTGATGTGGTTGCTCCTGCTCACATAGTGGTGGTATTAGTAGTAATAGTAGTAGTGGTGGTGGTGGTGGTGGTGGTAGCTTTTTTTCTTGCTTGTGTGTTTGTTTTTCTTGTTGCCATTCCTTTCTTTGGAAGCCAATTAGACGAGGTCTGAGACGGATTTCTTCTGTTGATTCATTCATAAACTCAGGAATGTGTGTGTGTGTGCATGCATGTGTGTGCGCGCTCCAGTGCGTGCGTATGTGTGTGTATGCATATATGTGTGAGTGTGTGTTTGCATACGTGTGTGTGTGTGTGTTTGCGTGAGTGTTTGAATGTGATAGCGCGTGTATTTGTATGTACCTCTTTTGAAAATAAACTTAAGTTCGGTAATTCGTTTGGTGAAATGTTGTTGTTGTTGGCATAGAGGATTGTATTGGTGTTGGTAACGTAGTGGTGCTGCTTTGCAATGGTCGTGGTGGTGGTGTTGATGGTGGGGATGGTAATATGGTGGCAGCGGCGGAGGAAAGCTGCCTGTGATTGTCATGAATGATGGTGGTGGTAGTGGTGGGGGGGGGGGG
>NC_068993.1:38094575-38098491 GCF_001194135.2 Octopus bimaculoides | reverse complement strand
AAAAAAAAAAAAAAAAAAAAAAAAAAGAAAAGCATGATTTCATTTCATCCTAAATAATTCCTCGATTGAGTTCAGACAACAGCAGCGTCAACTTTATGATAAAACATGTAGCAGATAAAACATGTAGCAATCGCTAACAGCGAATACAATCGACTTCATTTGCTTTCGTATACGAATTTATAACCTCGTGCCAATGTGAGAAATCAACTTATTTTTTCTTGTTCCAGCAAAGCTGTGGTCAAAAGTGCTCCAGCCATGATTATCCTGTCGTTTTTATAGACATTGTTTATCTAATATAATATTAACTTATGTATCTTCCCGTTTTTTTATGACGACGGAGTGTGTTTTTGGGGAGAATTGCAGTGATTTTTAGCAACTTGAGAGACCTTCGTCATACTTCATAATGGCGACCTAAATCCACCCAAACCTATCATTCACCAATGAAGCGAAACCAGTGCAAAATTTTAGACATAAGCTAAATCAACTACTCCTTAAGTCCTTACAATCCACAGGGGCTGCAATATAAGTTACTCTAATTTGGACACAACATCACCAATTTTGAAGAGAAGGACAAATCGATAATGTTGACTCCAATACCGAAGTGGTACTTATTTTATCGACACCGATGTGCTAAGAGACAATGTTGACTTGAGTGGAATTTGAAATCATAACGTATAGGACCGGAAGAAAGGCCATTAGGTATTTTGTCCGACGTGCTAACGATTCTGCCAAGGCCTCGATATAATCTTTTCTAATATCGGTACAAAGCCTGAATTTTGGTCGATTACATCGACCCTAGTACTTAACTGGTATTTATTTCATCGATCCAGAAAAATATAAAAGCTTTATCGATCCAGAAAAAATAAAAGCTAAGTCGACCTCGGCAGAATTTGTGTTCAGACGGACGAAATGCTGCTAAGCATGTTGTCGAATATGCTAACGATTCCGCCAAGGCCTCAATATGATAAAAAGACGTATAGGCTTCCAGTTTTCGTGAGACCCCTATTGTCATGTGCAGGTGCGTAGTCTAGTGGTTAGGGTGTCGCACTCGCGATCGCTAGATCGTGGGTTCGATTCCCGAGCCGGCTGGCGCATTGTGTTCTTGAGCAAAACACTGCGTTTTACTTTGCTCTTTTGGATGAGAGAATGGTAAAATAGTTGGCGCGTCAGCAGAAATGCCTTACGGTATATCTTCCGGAGTTCAAATCCCATAGAATAGGTGTAGTTACTATAATCTACTTATCGGCAGCAGGAAAGGGTACGAGCCATCTCAAGTCGAATAGAAGGTGCCAGAGAAGGTTCACATGCACAGAACTTGCCCAAGGGTAGACCACCACTAGACTAGACTAGTCCTTTCTATTATAGGCACAAGGCCTGAAATTTAGGAGGAAGGGGCTAGTGGACACCAGTACACAACTGGTACTTATTTTATCGACCCCGAAAGGATGAAAGGCAAAGTCGACCTCGGCGGAACTTGAACTCAGAACGTAGCGGTAGACGAAATACTGCTAAGCATTTCGCCCAGCGTGCTAACGATTCTGCCAGCTCGCTGCCCTACTAGACTAGACTAGTGCAATATTTTAACAAGGGAACTCCAAGTTTTATATGACTCAGGGTCAGGGCCTTGTCTTGGCTAAGTCTACGAATGAAGGGAACCCTATTCGTCTCAGTTAAGGACGCAGTTAAGAACCTATGATAGGGTTACCCCCGTGTGAACTTGCAGGATTTCTTTCACCCGTTACTAATATCTTCCCTCGCCGGATTCTCCTGTAGATTCCGTTTTCGATAACGACAAACTATTGAGTTTCTTCAGAATCTGAATTTTATCATTAAGTATATTGGCAGAATTGATGGAGCGCTGTACAGAATACCTTGTGGTATTCTGTATGATGTCTTCTATGTTCAATACACACCCAAGATCAACTTTTCCTTTCAATCTTTTTAGGGTCCGTTGATGAAGTATGACCAAGCATAGTATTAGAATGAGATCTTCTTCTTCTTCTTCTTCTTCTTCTTCTTCTTCTTCTTCTTCTTCTTCTTCTTCTTCTTCTTCTTCTTCTTCTTCAAAAAGATAGATAAGCATGCACATGTGGATATGGGAATAGACAGATGGATGGATATAGAGATAGATAGATAAATTGACAGACAGACATAGCTATACATGTTAGAAACACGCATATAAAACTAGACAGATATACAAACAGATAGATAGATAGATAGATAGATAGATAGATATACGTATTACAAACACATATTTCCACCCACCTCATCATTGCAAACGAGAATCACCACCACCACCACCACCATCACCCTTATAGCATAAATTTCCTACCGCGTTCCTCCATTCCGTTCCACTCACCCCCTCTTCCACCAAAAGAGACAGAGAACAAAAAAAGAGAACAAAACCACCACTTCCACTAATGATCTAAGACAATTGAGCGTTTTGTTTGGTTCCTCAAGCCCCAAAGAAGTCTTTGTTTTTTTGTTTTTCGGTATCAACCTTCTTCCATAACTACTTCTCACTCCACCCACCCACCCACCTCCCCGCTTTCTAATCTTACAGTGAGTGATTCTACAACACCACGACCCTAGCACCGCTGCCACTCTAGCCCACGTGACACATATTTAGTAACAACAAAAACAACAGTAACAACATGGCGTTACTTCCGGTTCTTTTTTATTTAAATAGTGAGTGGGAGTGTAAATATGTGTGCACGCGTTTGTGTGCGTGTGCGTGTGCGTGTGTGTGTGTGTGTGTGTGTGTGTGAGAGAGAGAGAGAGAGAGAGAGAGATTTAAAGAGTCGGAGAGAAAGCGAAAGGGAGTGAGTGAACAAGAGTGAAAGAGAAATCTAAACTTGCGAAGAGAGAGCGAGAAGGTAAGAGAGAGTTAGTCTAGGTAGAGAAAGAGAGAGAAAGAGAAAGGAGGAAAGAGTAGAGAAGCGAGAAGGAAGAGAGAGAGAGAGATAGAGAGAAAACGAATGAAAGGGAGAGAGATAATAAGAGAAGAATCATGAATAAATTCTGTAAAGCGAGAGGGAGACAGATACATAGAAAGAAAGAAAGAAAGAAAGAAAGAAAGAAAGATAGATAGATAGATAGATAGATAGATAGATAGATAAAGAGCCGGGCTGAAAACGTGGGAGTAAATGGAAGAAGAAGAAGAAGAAGAAGAAGAGGGATGACGATAACGACAACAACAACAACAACAACAAGTGGTGAAGATAGTGAAAAAAAAAAAGCTTCTGTTGGCCGAAAGAAAGGAAAATTTGTTATCAGGCATTGAAAATTCATCTTCTTCAACAAAGATGGATGGATAAGCAGGAACAGTAAAAGACATTGTTGAAAATATAGTTCCTTCTTTTCCTTGTTTACCATTCTTTTTTCTTTCCTGCCACCCCTCCCCCAACTACCACCACCATTTCTGTTCTTTCTTTCCTCATTTTTCTTCTTTTTCTCACTTTCAGTCTTTTTTTTTTCTGGTTTTTGTTTTTTTGCTATTTAGAAGTATTAGCGTCATAAATAAACAAGAATAATATCGCTTTATTAAAATCACTGTCAGAGGTACTCAGCCATACACGGATAGTGTAACAAAAGTAACATAAAATACGAAAACGGCTGGGATTTGAGGAATATTTGGCTGCTATTTCTAGCAGCTACAGAAGGTCTATCTCATTTGTTGATTCATATTCTTTTATGCTATTCCTTGTTTCAGTCATTTGATTGCGGCCATGTTAGAATACCGCCTTTAATCGAACAAATCGACCCCAGCCTAATACTTACTGTATCAATCTCTTTTACCGAACCGCTAGTTGACGGAGACGTAAACACACCAGCATCGGTTGTCAAGCGATGGTGGAGGTGACAAACAGACACAAACAATAAGCACACACATACATACATACATACATACCTCTCT
>NC_068993.1:38091190-38092315 GCF_001194135.2 Octopus bimaculoides | reverse complement strand
ATATATATTTACATACATATATTTAACCGTATATACATATACGCTGGTATTTTCATATACCCATACAGTCGTGCATACACACACACACACACACACACACACACACACATACACACACACATATATATATACACACAGCTATGATACATACGTTCATAAACATTTACGTACGTGCATAAACGTGTATACGTGTCAATGTGTGCATACACGTGTGCGTACCTGCGTGCGTACATGTGTTGTATATATTCGTTATACACAAGTATGCCAATACTTTCTCGCAGAATGCCAAACTCCACATGTCCCTCTGCGATTTCGCTTGCATAAACGTGCATGTGTATTAGAATGCGCATATATATAGGAATATGTGAGTGTGTGTGTTTGTGTGTGTTGGTAAGGAACATTATAGTCTTTAAAAAATGCCATTGTCTTCAGATGATGTCTGCTAGTCAAAGAAATCATCTCTGCTCTCCTTCCCTACTCACTTTCTTATCCCCTAACTACTCCTCCAGTGGAATTTCATCAATGGAATGCCAGGCATTTTTCTGCTCCCTCCCTCTCTCTCTCTCTCTCTCTAACTCATTCACCTTCTTACTCTTTTCCCATCTCGCTTTCGTTCTCTCTTTTGCTTTCTTTCTCTTGCTTCCTCATTTTCTTTCGTTCTCTTCTTCACTCTCTCTCTCTCTCTCTCTCTCTCTCTCTTTCTGTCCTTCTCTCTCTTTCTCTTAGTCTTTCTGTTCCTCTCTCTTATGTCTCTCTCTCCTCTCTTTCTCACTGTTTCTTTATTTCTTCCTTTCTCACTGTTTCTTTAATTTTGACCATGTGAACATCAATACCACGTGAAGAAGACGTTAAGAAATTTATCGGCCAGTAAGTTCAAAACCTCTCGCCCTAATGAATTTCAATTCAGTGTGTATCAGAAATAGTCCCGTTTAGGAAAGAGACTCGTACGAATTCCTGCGGTATAACCATCCACCTTGGAGTTATTATTAAAATATAGATATGCAGGGCAGGGAATCATCAATTAGTAATAATTTGTAGTTTTGAAATCAGTAGTTCTTTGACTGCTATTTCTGAATTCTCAGTATGTTGGAGAAGCAGGTTACTGTCAATCCCTATATATTTATG
>NC_068993.1:38087867-38090940 GCF_001194135.2 Octopus bimaculoides | reverse complement strand
ATATACATACATACATACATACATACATACATTCGGATATATATATATATATATATGTGTGTGTGTCTGCGTGTGTATGTGTGTGTGTGTGTGTGTGTGTGTGTGTGTGTGTTAGTCAACAATCAGTGAATTAGCTCAGACTTTTATATTGTCACCACACTGGTAGGTGGTATCACAGTCACTATCGCAAGATCGTGGTTTCGATTCACAGACCGGGTTGTGCATCGAGTTCTTACGCAAAACACTTCATTCGACGTTGCTCAGTCCACTCAACTGTAAATGATTAATCCTACGATGAACTACGTTCGAGGGGAGTGGCTTCTGTGACACGCCATGGAAGTACGTGACTGATATTCAAACAATATTGAGAAAGGTGGCAGAAGATTTTATGTCTGTTCTGTTCTTGTAAATTTGGTCATCTGTTCATATATGCAGTAATCTGTAGAGCCACTCTCTTTGGACTTCTGTGCATTGTAGAGAAAAGCAACTCCGAGTTTTGCATTAAAAGGCAATTATTTCCACGAGGAGAAAGCTGATTTCTGTAGTGTTAATGTCTTTAGATTGTGACTTTCTAAGCTTTGCGGAATTCTAGAAATTTCTAAAGACTTCCGCATGTAAGGAGAGTTGGAAAATATTTCTGATTTCTGGTTAAGAGATATCCCAGACTGTTTCAAAATACTGAGTTTGCCGTTTCGGAAAAGTCTACAGTTTCGCGCTGTGATAAAGGATGACTTGATCCTGTCAACGATGTTTATATTATTGATGAGCGTAGGGTCTCATCTTATCCATGAGTTTCTAAGTGACAGAGAAAGTTCATTTCCTTTCTTTCTTTGTCTGAATGAGTAGAAACATTGAAGGAAAGATTTCTTGAAAGTATTTGCTTAGAAAAGCACGAATTCAACAGTCACAGGCTGGCTGACGTGGCGGCTGATAGTGTGTGCATGTGTCGAAGAAGTGTTCACTGTTGTCTCTGAGTCTGATCTGAGAAGCTATATTGTCTATACATAAATAACTGAACTTAACATTGTGTGAGTTGAAGAGTTTATGCAATTTCGGTGTGGGAAGGTAAGAAAATAACGTCATTATACTACTGGGAAATTTCTGTCTATATTAGTGGTGACTTGTAGATAATAACGGTAGATTAAATTAGATTACTTTTATTTCCCTAATTCTCTTCTGCCGTATGCTGGATGGGGGTTTTAACAGTATAAACTATATTTCTAATATGACCAAAACATATGCTCCTAGAGGGAGCTTTTATTTAGTAATTGCTTGGATAATTTATGCTGATCGAAGGTTTTTAACTCAATCTATATACATTAATGTGTAATGGTGTCTGTCTGTATGTATGTTTGGGGTTATTCTAACTCCTCCCACACCGTCCAACCGATTTTAATGATTTTTGGCACATAGGTAGATCACATTCCCGGAAGTTCAAATAAGACCGGAATTTTTTGAAAGCTCGATAATGCTCAGTTGGCATCGATTTTTGTGAGCTCAGTCGGGCGTTTGAATGAAAAATACCATAACGATGTTATTTTTCCTGCAGCTTTTGCATGTTTTGTCCGATTTTGATGAAAATCGATGAGTGAGTGAGGCTCATAGCAGTGAGTTGATGTCAGTATATGGCATTGACAAAACAAAATCGATAATTGCGCCTGAGCAGTGGTTCTATAAAATCAATAGGCTTTTTGAGTGCAAGTACCCTTAGAGGATTTTATTTTTGGCCATAACTTTCATATTTTTCATCCGATTTTAATGAAATTTCAGATTATGTAAATTTTATGGTATGGGATACGGTAAAGCTTTTAATTTAATTCCCGGGCTGGCACCAACTAACGGACATGAACTGTAATCACGTATAAAATTTCAATGGTCAGAGGTGGGCTTAACTTCAACACAGAAAACACAAGCAACGCCGGGTCCAACAGCTAGTATATAACAGCATTAGTGAAGTTTTAGTTTACACAATTTCGGAATGGAAGATGGGGTGGGCAAAACTGGAACGCTTTTGAACACTGGTTTACTCGAACATGACTCTCCACTGCCAAGAGATAACAACTGCTGGAACCTTGACGTGGACATTTGATTTGGCAGAAACAAGCCACACTCTCCCTTCCTTCAAAATGAAACTAATACATTGGGATATGTTGTTTGTTCTAGATATACAAAAACTTGACGTGGTCATGGTTGGAACGTCTCGAGTCAAGGGTTCTGCTCCTTCCGGACTGACCCGAAGCTAAACAACAACAAAACAGCAATAAAGGATTCAAGGAAAACGTAACATTGATGCATGCGTGTGTACTTGTTCACGATTGTACATGTGTGTTTATGAGGATGATTTGTGCGCATGCTCGTACGTGATGTCAGAATATATGTGAATATGTGTGTGTATGTGTGAGTGAGAGAGATATAGTGCGTGTGTGTGTGTGTGTGTGAGTGTGAGTGTGTGTGTGTGCTTGTATATGCGTATTTATGTGTATCATTTGCGCGTGTTTGTACGAAATATCAGTGTATATACGTGTATTTGTATGTGTGTGTTTGTGAGAGACAGACAGAGAATATCTGTGTGTGTGTGTGTGTGTGTGTATGTGTGTGTGTGTGTGTGTGTGTGTGTGTGTGTTTGTGTGTGTGTGTGCGTGCATGCGTAGGAGTAAGTATATGTATTTTATCGTATTCATTTAAGCACAGACTGAATCCCACGTTTATTTTCAAACTGTCATAATACTCATCACTGAAGGGAAGAGAGAAGGGAGAGAGACAGAGAGACAGACAGACAGAGACAGATAGATAGACAGACAGACAAGCAGACAGACTGACAGGCGGTGGAAGGTATGAAAGTTCTGTTCAGTGAACCACAGATTATTCAGTTCACCTAACTTTCTTAATATCTATTAGTGAAAGACGGACAGACAGACAATCGGCGAGAGAGAGGGGGAGAGATGGGATAGAAAGGCCCTAATCAATGAACCATAACTAAATCCCACTCAACAATCTTGTTTAGGCTTAAAGACACTATAGGTTTGATTGAAAAGGATTTAGCTCTTACACTGAGTGGGTCAAGTATCTTCTT
>NC_068993.1:38085659-38087757 GCF_001194135.2 Octopus bimaculoides | reverse complement strand
ATATATAGAGAGAGAGAGAGAGAGAGAGAGAGTTATTAATATTTCTAAGTCTCTCTAAAGGAGACTACGGCAGCGGTACTGAAAATTAATAGTTATCGCCAAGCCAACATGGCAGTCCCAAAATTAGGACGAAAGCTGCCGTGAATTAGCTCCAAGAAGCCATCGCCTCTAGCTAGCTATGTGACACACGAAACCTGTGTCCTTTATAACCTTCGAACAGGGGAGGTCAGCAGTTTCCCCTTGCTGGTTTGGCATCTGCAGACTAGTTTCAGGGTGTTGCCCCTTGTCAATGCAGAGCAGCCAAGCTCCAGCCAGGCGGCGCTGCTGACTATCTGTTCGAAGGTTATTTATCTGTAATGTTCTTTCCGTTCGACTTTGTCTTTTAACATATTCATCACTCTCCTTCGTTTATTGTCTCTCTTCCCCTCTCTCCCTCTCTCTCTCTCATTCTCTCTTAATATATATATAACACCACGCGCGCGCGCGCACATATTAGAGCAACATCGTTAATTATAATATCATGAATATGTTTTAGCTAGTGAAACCGGTAGACTACGTAAACATCATATATTACGCCTAAAATATATGTAGGTTTATATGTGTGCATACAAAATATGTGTGCGCGTGAGCGCTTGTGCGCTTCCAAGCCACTTTTTATGCCTATTTCAAATTAGACTATATTCTTCGGCATTATGTCTTAAATGTTTAGCTATTATATATTCTGTACCATTCTTCAACTAGTTAGAAGACACTTCTTTTACCAGTCATAACACACACACGTACACACACACAAACACACAAAGTAATTTGCTAAATCAGTTAAAACAAGCCATAATATTTACCAATCCTTATACCATTTCTTTAAAGGAAATAAGTATTGAGACAAAAAGACCTTGTTATCATTCGGAAATATTCCACTTTTAAATAAAAACTAAAGACGAAAATATAAAACCGAAAAAAAAAAAAAAAAAACTAGATCAACATATCAATTAAATATGTATTCTTCTGGTTGAAATATTTGTATAATCGTTTTTGTGGATGTGTGTATGTGTGTGTATGTGTGCGCTTATTTGCGTATGTATGTGTGCTTGATCGCCTACGTGTCACTATACCTGATTATGTGTATGTGTACCTGAGCAGAAGTTTTGGAGTGGAGTATACGCGTTAGGTGGTGGATACACAAAACTGTTTACGTTATATATCAGTGTGTGTGTGTGTGTGTGTGTGTGTGTGTGTGTGTGTGTGAGTGTGTGTGCGTTTGTCTGTATGCGTGTGTATGTGTGTGTATGTGTTGTATTATATATACATATTTATATGTGTGTATGCGTGTACGTATGTGCATACATATATATTATATTTACATAAATACATGCATACATGCATTCATACATACTTACATACATGTGTGTGTGTCTGTGTGTGTGCGTGTGTATGCGTGTGTGTGTTGTATTATAAAAACATATTTATATGTGTGTATGCTTGTACATGTGTATACATATAATATATACATTCATACATACATACTTACATATGTGTGTGTGTGTGTGTGTGTGTGTGTGTGTGTGTGTGTGTACATACGAATTGGTTGCGAATAGCAGAAAAGAGATGAATTATGGCAAAAAATATCGTGGATAATAATAATAATAATAATAATAATAATGATAATAATAATAATAATAATGATAATAATAATAATAATGATGATGATGATGATGGACGGAAGAATTAGGGGAGATATGATTGATGGCAGTGATGATGGTGATAGTGGGGCTGGTGCGGGTGAACGACAAAGGCACAAACAAGGAAACAAAGCGAAAACAACAAACAGACAGCTACAAGGAAAAATGCGAAACAAAAGAAGTAATCGAAGACTGTAGATGAAAGAAGCACCATTAGTCGCTGATTATGGAATATTGGTTGACCAAAAAAGAATAGAATTAGAGAAACTAAACAATTAAAAGACCAGCTTTCTGCGTTTCTATAAAAGAAAACTTTCGTTGATCTGCTGTTCTTAAAAGCCTCGCTGAATCAACTTATTCCACACACACACACACACACACACACACACACACACACACACACACACACACACACACAC
>NC_068993.1:38081047-38085326 GCF_001194135.2 Octopus bimaculoides | reverse complement strand
ACCACGTGCATATATAGGTAGACACACATATGTTAATAGCGTAACGAGGACAAATCAGATTTATTTGTCATTGTTAGAAGAATTGAATAAATTTCTTAAGAGTTCTAACTAAACGACGAAAGATTTGCGGTTTTTCGGGAGATTTTTTTTTTAATCTCCATATCGTACATGCGCTTATTTGTCTGTTGCGCGTATATATGTGTTTGAGTGTGTATATATCTATTTGTGGTTATGGATGTATATATGTATGTGCGTTCGTGACTGTGTATGTGTGTGAGTATATGTGTATGTATGTGTTTGAATATGCGTGTGTCTATCTACCTGTATGTATATGTTTTTGACTGTGAATATGTGGTTATACATACAAGTGTGTTTCTGTGTTTTTACTTGCTTCTACTGTATAGGCATATATATATATTTGTGTATATGTGTATCTTTGTGTTTGTGTGTGTGTGTGTGTGTGTGCATGTCATTGTTTGTACACAAGATATATTTTCTCCATTATCGATCATTCATAGATAATTTTCTAAAGTACAAAACGACACCAGATCAATAAAAAAGAAGAATAGATACTGTTCTTTTTGTTTTTTACTTTTTTTCCCACTTTATTATCTTATTATGCCTTATTGTCTGTGAATTAGCCAGCTAGTTAAAACGTCGGACACAATCTTCCGTGATTTGAGTTCAATATCTGCTGGGATCATTTTGCTGCTTTTTTTTTTTTTTTTTTTTTTTTTTTTTTGCTTTTTAGTATTTTCCTCTATCGTTGGCTGAGTGGTTAAGAAGCTCACTATTTTGCAACCGTGTGGTTTCGGGGTCAGTTCCACTGTACGGCAACTTAGGCAAGAGTCTTCTGCTATAGCCGCCAGGCCAACCAATGTACTGTGAGTGGATTTGGTAAATGGAAACTGGGTGAAAGCCCATAGTATACTTGTGTGTGTGTGTGTGTGTGTGTGTGTTTACGTTCTTGCTACTTAACAATTCGGCAAAAGAAAACTATAAGTCCTGGGGGTCGATTTGTTCGACTAAAACCCTTCAAGGTCCCGCTGTCCTATGATTGAAACAAGTAAAAGATAAAAGATTTGAAGATGTGGGATTCATCCTCCCCTCTTCCTCTCTTTTTCTCTACACTCTCTCTCTCTCTCTCTCTCTCTCTCTCTCTCTCTCGCTCTCCCTCTCTCTCTCTCTCTTTCTTTTTCTACCTGGAAGTGATTGATTATATTCAGTCTTAGACAGCCTGATTCCGACAAGTCTTAATATTCCCCGGCGGTGCCTAACAACACGATCAAGAGTTCGAAGTCAATGAACGAAGTAAGGAACTTATTCTCTAAAAGTCTTGTATTCCTTTTCTTCTTTCAGTCATTGGACGGCGACCATGCTGGGGCACCGCCTCAATGTGTTGATATTGGCCGACTAATTAGATCGTCGGACATAATAATCCTTCATGATACGAGTTCAATATCTACCGTACCAAATCGACTCTAGTACTTTTTTTTAAAAGCCTGGTGCTATACTATCGGTCCCTTTTGCCGAAAGGGAACGTAAACAAACCAACGCTGGTTGTCAAGCGTTGGTGATGGTGGTGATGGTGGTGGTGGTGGTGGAACAAACACAAAGACACAGACACAGTCACTTACAAGTACACACACACATACACACGCACACACGTTCATATATACATGGGCTTCCACATAGTTTCCGTCTACCAAATCCTGAATAAATGAATATATTAATTCAAATATATCAATTTTAATTCGTAATTGAATTCACTCTTACGTATGCATCATCGTGGAATACCAGCAAATGAATTTTACACTATTTGTATATAGTCATAGATTCAGGTACATGATGATGAATAGCCACAAAAATGGTGAAATATTGGTATCCATCACTCCTGAGTGGAACTGGAGGCGAATTATCTTGCTTATCTATGACTCTCGGGTGTTTTAGCACCCTGTGCTATGATGGAGTTGTCCTCAAAGCTCTGTTCTTCAAGTAAACCGGCGAACAATCAAAACTCATACATTGAGTTTGCGCGGTCGATCATGTTTACAACACTAGCGCTGCTTTTAATTCGTATGTTTGGCTGCCACTTTTCAATTTCTTTAATTATGTTCCAATTGATTTCGTATTTGGTGTATTGATGGGGTTTTGCATGGTAAATATTGACATAAAATTCATATTCGCCATAAATCAATAAATAAAAGAGTTAATGGCTTTTAAAGTTTGCAAATTTGGGGTAATTTTAGCCACTCAAAAGCGACATACAGGGGCCTGTTTCATCTGTTTCAATAGTTACAAGCCAAGCTGTTACCAAGCTGTTTACACATCTGTTGCTGTTCTGTGAAGTCACGTGGTCATTTTTCGATTATTAAATGCTTAAAACACGTGGTATGCGGTGGTCGTGAGATGTGCCAAGAATAGCAGCTAAATAGGCCTTAAATCACGCACCAAAAGTTTGTGTTGTTTTGGATCTTGCATAATGGTATGAATTCCCGTATGTAGAATACAAATTCGCAAAACTTCTTCGAAAATTCCAAAATATCCAAGAAGGTTATGAGGGATTATTTGGTGTGCGAGTGGCAGAATTCCACCAGTATTTCTTTTGTTTACAGTTTGATATTAAATCAGGTGCAATTATTGCAATGTTGACAACACGTGTAGTCACACACAAAATGACAGCTTCCAAATCCTGTTTTTTGACTGGGTAAAAATTATGAAATTTCAAGCCTCTGTAACTTTTTAAATAAGTGAATTAGACAAGGAGACTCAACATGAAAAACGACATCAATACACCAAATTTGAAACTTTTCTTTTAATTTTAAAATTTCAAAAACTGCAGCCAAGCAGAAAAAGATCCGAATATAAAGTTTAGTTTTAAGTAAATGATTAAAAGTAATCTTTTTTATATCGTGACACAATTATCCATAGATAATCCACCCAGCTACTGACACAATTATCCATAGATTCACCACTATTTATCAGAGGCTGGTATTATCTGGTTCCGATGTGTGGTATCCAATCCTTATTAATTAATTAATTAATTAATCAATTAATTAATTAATTTAGTTAGTTAGTTAGTTAACAATGAGGAATGTCTCAACGGGGAGTTGTCCGTTATTTCTTAGCTGGTCGAGCGATGATATAAAAGTTCCATCAAGTGCTGGAACTAAAGAGTGAGGGATTAGTTACAAATCCCTGCGAAATGTGTTAAAAGATAAAAGACGGGCGAGGAGAGATATAGAGAAGATATATAAAGAGGGAGAACGGAGATAGATAGATAGATAGATAGATAGATAGATAGATAGATATAACAATAATAATCCTTGGATGGAATTTATAAACATTTTAATACATCGCTACGCGCGTTTCCACAGATCACATGTTTCTTAAGGTCATAATCTGTATTCCTGGGATGATTACCATACAGTCCATAGTATCCATTGACATTGAGTAGATCATATTGATACATTCATTTCTTCATTAGATTGTAGCCTGCATAACAGAATAGGAGTTTTTATATGCCTATTCAAAACGATTCTCGTAAACGAACTTAAAGGATGCATACCTTTGCCATTGGTCTCTTTATCTTATTCTTTTATATATATATACTCTTTTACTCTTTTACTTGTTTCAGTCTTTTAACTGCGGCCATGCTGGAGCACCGCCTTTAGTCGAGCAAATCGACCCCAGGACTTATTCTTTAGAAGCCTAGTACTTATTCTATCGGTCTCTTTTGCCGAACCGCTAAGTTACGGGGACATAAACACACCAGCATCGGTTGTCAAGCAATGTTGGGGGGACAAACACAGACACACAAACACATACATACATACATATATATATATATACATATATACGACGGGCTTCTTTCAGTTTCCGTCTACCAAATCCACTCACAAGGCTTTGGTCGGCCCGAGGCTATAGTAGAAGACACTTGCCCAAGATGAGAGAGAGAGAGAGAGAGAGAGAGAGAGAGAGAGAGAGAGAGAGAGAATTCGCAAAAGACGAAGACAGGTGGTGTAGACAACAAACAGATATATTAGTATAACACTCTGGAAGTGTAAAAGTCTTTAACGTTTCGAGCCTACGCTCTTCCACGGAAAGGAACAGAGAAAGAAACAAGGAGAGAAAACAAGAATGTGTAGTGGCTATCGAATATATATACACACACACATATATATATATGTATATATATATATGTGTGTGTGTGTATATATATATAGAGAGAGAGAGAGAGGGAGAGAGAGAGAGAGAGAGAGAGAGAGAGAGAGAGAGA
>NC_068993.1:38078853-38079951 GCF_001194135.2 Octopus bimaculoides | reverse complement strand
CCGCAGGAAATCACATAGGGGTGGATAGAGAAGGGAGTTTTGGGGTGATTTACACTTCCTTGTTCTTAGTTTTTGTCTGTTGACTGTTTGTTGTTGTTGCTGTTGTTGTTGTTGTTGTTGTTGTTGTTGTTGTTGTTGCTACTGCTGTTTGGGATTTCTTATCTTTCTTATTCTTCGCTGACGTTTTATGTCGTTGTTGTTTAGTACCCTTGAGGCAAAAAGAAACAGAAATGTGGAGAAAAAAAAAGAACAAAGAGTAAAGAAATAAAGACAGAAACCGGAAGATCTGCGGAATAAATGTCTTCCACTATTAAGATTCGTCACTTAACTTTTACTTTCTGGAAATGGCAGAATCGGTAGCGCACTCGAACAAAATGAATTGTGATATCTTTATAACATACTATATCATCTCTTTACAACTTCAGTTCAGATTCTATCGGGATTAACTCTGCCTTTTATCCCACCCCCATGGTCCATAACAAAGTGTCGTGTACACGTGTGAGTGTGGAACTAATTCCATATTCAGAAATTTGGTCAGTGCCTTGCCATCCATCTTCGTTGTAATCTGTAATCGTTGTTGAAATGAAGGACAGGAAGTCTTGTGTTTTCGTTTTAAGAATTTCGTGTCCATATTCTTGGCTGGGAATTTCGAAAAGAAAAAGAGACAAGGAACTGCAATGGACTTTCTTCTTTTATCTTTACTTCTTCCAGTTATCAGAAAGCGGCCATGCTGGTGCAACATGTTGAAGACTTTAGTCGAACAAATTGACACCAGCTCTTATTTTTTAAGTTTGGTACTTATCCTATCGGTTCTTTTGCCGAACCGCTAAGTTATGGGAGCCGTAAACAAACTACTGGTTGTCAAGCAGCGCTGGAGGGTGGAACACATACATACACACACGCATACACACACACACACACACACACACATGAAAGTATAAAAAAACTCAAACATTTTCAACCAACCTTCACAAATGTACGCACCAACATACATAACTAAATACTGTCGCGCACGCATATACACACACATACATACCCAGCATGGCCGCAGTCAAATGACTGAAACAAAAATAAAAGAATAAGAGAATGAAAGAATAA
>NC_068993.1:38077075-38078169 GCF_001194135.2 Octopus bimaculoides | reverse complement strand
TATATGTATATATATATATATGTATGTGTGTGTATATGTTTGTATGTGTGTATTTGTCCCCCCAACATCGCTTGACAACCGATGCTGGTGTGTTTATGTCCCGATGTTCTAGCGATTCGGCAAAAGCGATCGATAGAATAAGTACTAGGCTTCTAAAGAATAAGTCCTGGGGTCGATTTGCTCGACTAAAAGGCGGTGCTCCAGCATGGCCACAGTCAAAAGACTGAAACAAGTAAAAGAGTAAAAGAGTATATACATATATAAATTGGTTTCGGCGATGAGGAATTTGTTGTCCGGTTAACTAAATTAATGCGTAAGTGGTTGAATACTTCGCTAACACGTGTATCCTTAAGGTAATTCTTTGCCAGCATCATCATGGAATAGGTAATATATTTCTGGGTTTCCAGCAGATAGACAAAAAGATAAGACGATCACAGCTGGAACAGTCTTGATTATGGGCTTGGCCGATTGTAATTGACCTGGGGTTAAACAGCAGCAAGATATAGACACATACATACATACATACATATACATAGATACGCATGCACGCGCACACACACGCACGCACGCACGCACGCACTTACATACATACAGATACATACATAAATAGACAAACACACACACATACGTGCATTCTCGCACACACGCCAGAGCGTTCGTTCCACATCTGGTACCCGTTACATGGTTTCATTTTTTCATCTATTATTAACCGACAATGAAAGAGAGGAAGGGTTTTGTGGTGGGGGATGGGATGGGATGGAAGGGAACGGGGGAGTAGAGTTAGGGCGAACCACCTACCCTGAGCACCTTACCACTGCCAACACCCACCAGTATAATCATCATCATCACCACCACCACCACCACTATCACTACCATTATCGCCAACTGCACCACCACCAAAAACAAGAACACCGACACACCACCCACACCTACATCACCACAGCCAAGACCCCCCCCCACAACCAACAGCACCACCATTATCACCAGCATCACCAACAACACCATATACTTGGTGGTACTTGTGATGGTGGTGGTGATGGTGGTGGTGCCGGTGGTGCTGACGGCGGCATTGGGTGTTATGGTGAGCTGTGCAT
>NC_068993.1:38073267-38073922 GCF_001194135.2 Octopus bimaculoides | reverse complement strand
CTCTCTCTCCTCTCTCTCTCTCTCTCTCTCTCTCTCTCTCTCTCTCTCTCTCTCTCTCTCTCTCTCCCCTTCACACACACACACACACACATACCTTATGCATACTGAAACCTATATTTCCCCTCCTCCCCACATTTCCAGGACATTATTTTGAAGATTTCAGGGTATAATTTGAGGGCGATCTTGCTTGTGTTTCTTACAACCACGTAGAGGTACCTTCTATGTATTGTCCAAGAGTTTACTGGATTGTGAAGTGCAGTGTTCAGGCTAAATTTGGCAGTTTTCTTAAAAAGAAAAGAAAAAACAACACCCGATCCAAAAAGAACAGTATTTAAATTTCTTTTTTCAATATCAACTTCAACAGTATTTTACTCTTTTACTCTTTTATTTGTTTCAGTCATTTGACTGTGGCCATGCTGGAGCACCGCCTTTAGTCGAGCAAATCAACCTCAGGACTTATTCTTTGTAAGCCTAGTACTTATTCTATCGGTCTCTTTTGCCGAACCGCTAAGTTACGGGGACGTAAACACACCAGCATCGGTTGTCAAGCGATGTTGGGGGGACAAACACAGACACACAAACATATACACACACACACACACATATATATATATACATATATATATATATATATATATATATATATATATATATA
>NC_068993.1:38071829-38072962 GCF_001194135.2 Octopus bimaculoides | reverse complement strand
ATATATATATATATATATATATATATATATATATATATACGACGGGCTTCTTTCAGTTTCCGTCTATTAAATCCACTCACAAGGCTTTGGTCGGCCCGAGGCTATAGTAGAAGACACTTGCCCAAGGTGCCACGCAGTGGGACTGAACCCAGAACCATGTGGTTGGTAAGCAAGCTACTTACCACACAACCACTCCTACGCCTATAATGCAACAATGTTTCATATTAAAGTTTACATCAGAAAACATCTGATTCGGAAGATTTAATCATTAACAGTATTTCTCAGCCATTTTTAACCCATCGACTCATTTTATTCCTATTTACTCGGATGGACCCAACTAGCCATTCGATGTTTATAAAAAAGACCCTACAGTAATTTCATAATTAAATTTTATTAGGAAATGTATTTTTAAAAATTCTTTAAATATTTTGTATATTCTAGAATTATCAGCCATGTATTGCAGATAAATTTTAACAGCAAAATGTTATAGGAACCCTCAAGGGCCATGTGGATCCCAGTTCTACTGGTGAAAACCACTGAAGTAGATAATGCTTAGGAGATAACAATTTGCTCAAATTATCCCATCTCAGCTTCCATCACGGCCTCAAAACGGATTCGGAACTTGGCGCATGCGTTTCCCACTGTGCCCTGAGGAAGATCTTCAAACGCCTCTTTGGTCTTGGCCACCAGCTCGGTCTTGGAGTTGTACTTAGTGTATTTCTTAGCTGCACTCCGCACCCTGCACTCCGTACATATTAATCTTTCAACTTTACCATCCGCTCTTTCGGGTGTTTTTACAATAGAACCCAGTTGAGGTGCAATGGCCCAGTGGTTAGGGCAGCGGACTCGCGGTCATAGGATCGCGGTTTCGATTCCCAGACCAGGCGTTGTGAGTGCTTATTGAGCCAAAACACCTAAAACCTCCACGAGGCTCCGGCAGGGGATGGTGGTGAACCCTGCTGTACTCTTTCACCACAACTTTCTCTCATTCTTACTTCCTGTTTCTGTTGTACCTGTAATTCAAAGGGCCAACCTTGTCACACTATGTCACGCTGAATATCCCCGAGAACTACGTTAAGGGCACACGTGTCTGTGGAGTGCTCAGCCACTTGCACATTAATTTCACGAGCAGG
>NC_068993.1:38070628-38071808 GCF_001194135.2 Octopus bimaculoides | reverse complement strand
TGTCCCCCAAGGATCCAAAGGAACAGCACGACCAGATTAAAATTCATAGAGGCCCTAAGCACTTAAAAGACTTTGGGGCCTCCCATGTATATGAAATTCAAAATATATAAACAATAATAAGCTATAAAATAAATTTCTATCTTGCAAAATCAAATAAAACTAAAAGTAAGATGGAAAATTGGAGGCGCGGGGCCTAATGGTTAGGGTGTCAGCACCATGATCGTAAGATTGTGGTTTCGATTCCTGGACCGGGCGACGCGTTGTGTTCTTGAGCAAAACACTTCATTTCACGTTGCTGGCAAAAATGAGTAACGCTGCGATGGACTGGCGTCCCGTCCAGCTGGGGAACACATACGCCATTGAAATCGGGAAACCAGGCCCATGAGCGTGGCTAGGCTTTAAAAAGGGCGCATTTATTTATTATTTAAGATGGAAAATAAAGTTAATTCTTATATACTTCCTCATTATTTACATTTAAAATGTTTTCTACCTTTTTTTAATTACAAAGTCTTTGATCAGATCCTCACTATGACACCATGAACATTTCGAAAATGTATTTCCGATTATATAAACCACTTCGAATATTATTTTAGCAAGTTTAAAGTGATATCTCTCGTGCCGTAAGCCATTTACCATTTCTGTGGTGCCCCACTTGCCTTGATACCACAAACACGTGCTTATTTAGCTTAATGGTTAATCCAGAGCTGATCGTTATTATATATATCGTAATCCAACAGAAGTAGAATATATCAATAATGTACTTGACACAGTGCAAACATTACCTAGCACTGCTCAATACGCTGGATGTTACCTTTATACAGTAAGTTTTAACTATTTTTCTAACGCAACTCTCCCTATTTCCATCTTCCCCTCTCATTCTTCCCTCTACTGTTCTTCGCCTCTACCTGTCACTACTTCTCTCTCTCTCTCTATCTATCTCTTGTTACTCGTCCTTCGCCTCTCACCGTTACTACTACTATCTCTCTCTCTCTCTACCTCTCGTTGCTCACTTTTATTCTACTTCCTCCCCTCCTTTTCCCTCTGCTACTCTTTCTCTTCACACAGCCTTGGTCACGTGTGTCCGGCTGCTATTTCTTTTCGTTCTTGGAATCACCAAGCTCGCACGTACTTCTTTGCCCCTCCTGTACGTGCTTCACAGCGTTCAAGACATACACACTTC
>NC_068993.1:38066161-38069613 GCF_001194135.2 Octopus bimaculoides | reverse complement strand
CTTTCACATCCCACTTCCACCCCACCCCCACACACGCATACACCCACGCCCTTCTCGGCTCCTTTCCAACACCCCTGACAACTGGAGGAAATTGGGGGAACTTTTCTGTTGTCAGTGAACCCTAACTAACCAAGTCAGTAAATAAGAACAAAGGAACATCACACCGCCATCACAGCTACCACCCCGCCGCCACCGCCGACAGCTCCAGCATCGTCATCACTATTACCATCGTCATCATCGTCATCATTATCTTCATCACCAGTGTCATTGTCACCAAAAGTGATGTACCACCATCATCGTAACAACAATCATCATCATCTCTATCATCATCAACACCGTCATCATCATCATCATCATCATCATGATCGTCGTCGTCGTCGTTGCCGTCATCATCACCTTCATGAACGTCATTGTTACCATCGTCACCATCATCCAAATGATCCTATTCATCATCATCGTCATCATCCTAATCATAATCATCCTTAATAATAATAATAATAATAATAATAATAATAATAATAATAATCATTATCATCATCCTAATCATCATCATCGTCATCGTCGTTGTCATCACCGTCATCGTCATCATGTTGTCGTCGTCATCGTTATCATAATCATTGTCATCGTCAATACCACTATCGTTATCACCATCACCCATATCATCAACACCATCATCATTACCATCATGGTCCTCATCATTTTCTTCTTCTTCTTCTTCTTCTTCCTCTTCTTCTTCTTCTTCTTCTTCTTCTTCTTCCTCTTCTTCTTCTTCTTCTTCTTCTTCTTCACCACATCAGCAACAACAACAACAACAGAAACAGGAGTAAAGATACTTAAAGTGATCACTGACTTTCTCGATACAATTGCCAAATCTCACTCCAATCATATTCATACTTTAGTGGTTCGCAACACTTAGAACACTGTGGGACACCGGACGTCATGCTTTGGTCAGTCATGAGACCTAGGTCGCGTAAGGCCAGAGTTTCATCCAGTATCCATGGCGTGCAAGTGACTGAAGTTATAACACCACCTACTCCTGAACGGGGTGCCAGTCCATCTCAGGATTAATTTCTCCGCTATTACTGAAACTTCTTTACAACTGAGTGGATTTGAGTAACGTCAAATGAAATGTTTTGCTGAAAAACACAAATTACCAAACGGCCCGAGAATCGAAACCACGAACTTATGATCGACAGGGTAACACCCTAGCCACTATAATGTAAAGTCTAACTCCGTGAGTAAGTTAAAAACATTCCGGACCTCAATCCTGAAATTTTGGATTCCTATGTTTTCATTACTGCGATTATTTTCTGCGATTTTTTCTGTGATATTTTTGGCGACGAATATGATCATCATTGGGAAATGACTCTGGAGGAAGCAATTGCAACAAATTCTTCTGAACAAGTCAGAGATTTGTTTGCAGATCTTCCCATTCGGGATCAGTTGCTTAAAAGCTAGTAACATATTATGTACATGATTGTGAGCACATGTGTGTGTGTGTTTGTGTCTGTGTTTGTACCCCACCACTGCTTGACAACTGGTGTTAGTGTGTTTATGTCCTCATAACTTAGCGGTGTGGCAAAAGTAATGTGAGAGAATAAGTACCACGTTTTAAAAAAACTAAGTACGGGGATCGATTCCTTTGACTAAAATTCTTTAAGGTAGTGCTCTAGTATGGCCGCAGTTTAATGACTGACATAAATAGGTAAAAGATAAAAAAATATATGTATATATTAGCATGCACGTATGTATGTGTAATTATTAGTGACGGCAATCTTTATAACCAACTTAACGTGGATATCTTGTTAGAACACCGAATACTGCGGTATGCGCCTTGAGAGCTTCTCTCATATAGGCGCATAATACATAAAAGCACAAACATACATCGTAGCAGGCGAGACTCATCAAGTATGGGCACAGGACCGCCAGATCTCGTGATTTCATTGTACTGCACTACATCAGTGGCATACATATGCATGCATCTATGGATGGATAGATAGATGGATGTAAGCATGGACATGTATATGTGTGTGTGTATGTATGTATGTATGTATGTATGTATGTATGTATGTATCTACTTGATTATGTTTTAGTGTCTCACTGCTTGACAACCAACGTTGGTTTGTTTATGTCTCTGTAATGTAAACGGTTCGGCAAAAATAAGCGGATAGAATAAGTACAGTTTTTGTTTTAACTATGCAAATTAATTCGAGTTCTAGCGAAAAGTTTTCGTAATTCTTTTTCTATAGATATAAGAACAATTTGTAGCGATTATTCTCGCAGGGTTAGGTTTGACTATGATTCGCTGACGAGGTCCATTACGACCAGAACATGTCGTCAACTATCACCTTACCTTGTAAGTAAGGATCCGATTTTCTCTGCGGGTGTAAATTAATATTTTTATGAAATTAGCTCTTAATTTCACATACATACATACATACATACATACATACTCACACACACACGCTCTCTCTCTCTCTCTCTCCCTCTCTCTCTCTCTCACACACACACACACACATAAGCACGCACACATATATCTTTTATTTGTTTGTAATAAGACTGCGGCCATGTTGGGGTACCACATTGAAGGGTTTTAGTCGCACGAATCGACCCCAGTACTTGAATATTTACGTTTGTGTGTATGTGTGCATGTGTATATATGTATGTATGTATACATACATACATAATGCATACATACATACATACATACATACATACATACATACATACATACAAATTTATGCACACACATAAAAACACTCACACACATTCTCACACACACACGCTCACACGCACTCATACATTCACATTTAAATTGAAAACAACAACAACAAAACAATTGGTCTGTGAAAAACGCAATAAAGGACACTGAAGAACTAAATGAGGCCAAAGCTGTTAGATAAAGAAAGAGATGAGATGCTAATCTAAGAACATTTCTATGAGGAGAATGGGACGCAGGGTGGGGTGAGGTGGGGTAGGTGAGTAAGGACAAACTGGCCAGCCCCTCTACTGCACTAAGTAACCTATTAGTTTCACTGACCCACAGAAAACCCATTAGAAATTAATGACTAGTACTTAATTATTCCACTTGTCCAGACCATCTGTAACTACTCGGTTTTTACGAGTCAATGAGAATGCCGCCTTGTGTGTGGACCGTTAGAGCAACCTGTTAGAAACAACAGTCAAACCTCGGTTAAAATCACAGTAGAAGTCACACTCGATAATGTAGTTTTGCATGCAGTGCTGTCTCAAGACATGGGCAAACTAGACAGTTGCGCAGATGCAACGCTGTGAGACTGAACCCGGAACCGTGTGGCTGGGAAGCAAACTTCTTACCACACAGCCACACCTGCGCCTGTACATATATTACATATTTCTTGACAGCAAACCATTGTGTACATAGATCAAAATTGGAGCTGCTAGACCAAGAGTGCCATTCACGAATCTCTAGC
>NC_068993.1:38064735-38066151 GCF_001194135.2 Octopus bimaculoides | reverse complement strand
GTGTGTGTGTGTGTGTGTTTTCTGTACTCTGTTTATCATTTTGCCACGTTTTTTTTTTGCAACGTCCCGTACCCAGATATGCATCTATATATACATGTTGATGTAGGTATGTACATACATGTACGTATATATGCATATGCTCATTTATTATTTATATATATATATATGTGTGTGTGTGTGTGTGTGTGTGTGTCTCTGTGTGTGTGTGTGTGTATACATATTCTTTGAACTTCAGGCGTTTCCGAAACTACACTGATTATAGTCTTCATGACTGATGAAAGGTGTTCCATATTTGATTCTCCTCTTCTGATAATCGTTTCCATGTTCCATTTCCATTCTCTTAATATATTCTCTCTCTCTATCTATTTCTCTCTCTCTCTCTCTCTCTCTCACACACACACACACACACACATACACACACACGTGCATACAAGCACGCACACATACATATACTCACATATAAGGCTGGCAATTGACTTCCCAATCTAACCAAGAAAACTACGTGTCCATTGTCAATCAAACTGACCGCATTAGCTGTGTCCTACTTCATACTTCCACATACATAGATACATACATATACATACATACATATATGCATACTTACATACATACACTATTTAGCTACAAGCTACTAACTCTCCGTGGGCATAAAAATTTCTCAGTCCTTCCCTGATGAATGTCTGAAGGCAAGAAACTAGTTTCAGCCCCTCTTTTCTGTCCATACTAAGACACAAACCTGTTGTTAAATCACATCGTGCGCACAGCAAGGTTAAAAATCATGTTTTGTTTTGTTTTTATAACAGGTAAAAACCTTACATGACATGTTTCTTTATTTAGGAAGACAGTGATGTTGGAAATTCTTGTAAAAAGAAGAAAAAAAAACACAAAACAAAGCTAAGAAAAAAAATTTGACGAAAGATGAAATTCCAGGATTGTTAAGTTTAACAATAGGAATTGCTGTGCGCATATTTGTGTAGTGTAAGAACTAGAGGCGGTGGTGGCGGCGATGGTGGTGGCGACGGTGGTGGACGTGGTAGTAGTGGTGGTGGTGGTGGTGAGAGTATTGGCTGTGATGTTGAAGTTAGTGTTTGACGGGGATACTCGTGGTGACAGTGCTAGCAGAGATGACGCGATAGTTGATGAACTAGTGGTGGTGGTGGTGGTGAAAGTCGTTGTGATGGTGGCGGTGAAAGTAGTGGTAGTGTTGGTAGTAGTGGCGGTGCTAGTATAGTAGGAGTATTGATAATATTAGTGGCCGTGGTGTTATTGGTGATGGTCAGTGTTGCTGTTGGTGGTGGTTATGGTGATGGTAGTAGTAGTAGTAGTAGTAGTAGTAGTAGTAGTAGCAGCAGCAGTAGTAGTAGTAGTAGTAGTAGTAGTAGTGGTGGTGGTGGTGGTGGTGGTGTTGGTGGTGGT
>NC_068993.1:38058366-38064485 GCF_001194135.2 Octopus bimaculoides | reverse complement strand
CTCCAGGTCAGTTTTGATTTCATCAGACCAAAGATGTCCCAACAGTCATGACCTCACCACTTTCTCACTCCTTCTCTCTCTCTCTCTCAATTTTTCTCTCTCTTTCTCTCATCTAAGGCATCTCTCACTTTCTTCTTTGAGACAATAGTGTAATTTGAAAGCGGTTGGCTGCTATTTCTAGCGTATCGACCAATTACGTAGAGCAGGCATGAGCAGCCTTTTTCGAGGAAACCGGCCGCATGTGACACGACTCATCATCAGGCGGGCCGCACTAACAAGTCCCGCGGGCCACAGTTTGACAGGGTCTAACGTAGAGACTCTCATTGGTTCCGTAACGCAATGAATGGGTTTGAATTAGTACAGGTAGAAGTGGGAGCGGAAGTAATTCAGGTGAGTGAGTGAGGGTATTGAGAGTGAGAACAAGTGAAAGAAGAGTAACCTTCATAGGGAAAAGTATTTAAAAAGAATGGGAAAGCAATGGTGATAGTTATAGTGGTGGTGGTGAAGGAGGAGCTATGAGGGTGACCGGATGTTTGAGTGAGTGAGTAAGACAGAGAGAGAGAGAGATAAAAAGACAGAGAATGACAGAGTTCCCGAGTGAGTTTAGGTATTAAAGACGAGAGGCGCTGGAGTGGCTGTGTGGTAAATAGCTTGCTTACAAACCACATGGCTCCGGGTTCAGTCCCACTGCGTGGCACCTTGGGCAAGTGTCTTCTACTATAGCCTCCGGCCGACCAAAGACTTGTGAGTGGATTTGGTAGACGGAAACTGAAAGAAGCCCATCGTATATATGTATATATATATGTATGTATGTGTGTATATGTTTGTGTGTCTGTGTTTGTCCCCCCACCATCGCTTGACAACCGATGCTGGTGTGTTTACGTCCCCGTAACTTAGCGGTTCGGCAAAAGAGACCGATAGAATAAGTACTATGCTTACAATGAATAAGTCCTGGGGTCGATTTGCTCGACTAAAGGTGGTGCTCGACTAAAGCATGGCCGCAGTCAAAAGACTGAAACAAGTAAAAGAGTAAAAGAGAGTAAAGAGGCAAGAATTGAATAAAATGAGTGAAGGCGGTGAGAGAGAGAGAGCAAGAGACACAGATGAAGGGAGGGTGAATAAATAAGTGAATGAGTGATTGAGTGAAAGAGAAAGAGAGAGGAAGTAAGAGATAGGTGTCGTGTGAGTGAGGATGGGATGGAAGTAGTGAAATGGTGGGGGGATGCGTGAGAGAAAGTGGTGGAACAGTTTGTGAGTGTAAGTGAGAGTGGTGAATGAAAGAAATGCGGGATACATTGATTGAAAGGTTGATAGTGAGAGAGATGGAATAGAGTGAGAAGTGCTGTGGGAGTGAGTGTGAGTGAGAGAGAGAGAGAGAAGCGGGAGTAAAGTTTCCTTTAGAAAGTTCTAAGATGGAGCGAAGCAGGCAAAGTATTATATTGGACACACAGACACAGAGAGCGACTGCGATAGTAATGGACACTTACTGGTGCTGCACACACGCAGACGGCCTCGCAAGGGCTCGCGCGCGCACACACACACACACACACACACACAAACATGCATACCTGCACACACACATTCACACACACACACACACACACACACACAAACATGCATACCTGCACACACATGCACGCATACACTTCATACATTCCATATATATATACATACAAACATATCTATACACATATATATATACACATATATATACACACAGATATGGATAGATATAAGTATATATATATATATACACACACATGCATACATAAGCACACACATATATATATGTAAACATATTCTTTTACTCTTTTACTCTTTTACTTGTTTCAGTCATTTGACTGCGGCCATGCTGGAGCACCGCCTTTTAGTCGAACAAATCGCCCCCAGGACTTATTCTTTGTCAGCCTAGTACTTATTCTATCTTTCTTTTTTGCCGAACCGCTATGTTACGGGAACGTAAACACACCGACATAGGTTGCCAAACGATGGTTGGGGGACAAACACAGACACACACACACACACACATATATATGTATACGACGGGCTTCTTTCAGTTTCTGTCTACCAAATCCACTCACAAGGCTTTGGTCGGCCCGAGGTTATAGTAAAAGACACTTACCCAAGGTGCCACACAGTGGGACATGTTTATATATATATCGGTATGTGTGTGTGTCCATATGTATATATATAATATATTCTTTTATACGTTTCAGCCCTGAGGTTGTGGCCATGCTGGAGCATCGCCAATGATATATATATATAAGAGCACTCTTAAATCACAAACAAACACACGCACACACACACACACACGTTCGCACGTATATCTGTGTTTATAGATAGATAGATAGATAGATAGATAGATAGATAGATAGATAGATAGATAGATAAATATTAATACACTCATTCTTACACATGCAAGCACACTTATACGATCTCGGTTTCGATTCCACAGTGGGTACATCTTGGTCCAGTGTATTTTAGCTCATTCCTGGGACTATTACAAACTAGAAGAAAAATTTGGACAGAATCCTATGTGGAATGGATTTTACTTGCAAATCACTGGGTCACTTCTTGTTACACTGTCGTCTGTCACTCAGTGGAATTTCTCAGCGACACATATTCACACGCCTACACTCTTACAGTGCATGTGCGCGCGCGTGTGTGTATGTGTGTATTTAAGCATATGTATGTATTTATGTATAATGTTAATGTATATTTGCATATAATGTGTGTGTGTATGTGTGTATGTGTATGTGTACATATATACATACCTACCTACCTACCTACATGCATACATACATATGTATATATACGAACAAAAATACCCTGTTGTTGATGTTGAAATTCCAATGAAGGAACCTTGGGTCTAGGTTAGAAACCGGCTCTTTCTCTATTGACAAGAAATCTTGAAATAATACTGAATAATGACATACGTACATAAAGATACTCGCACATCGAAACATAATAAATAATTCACACACACACATACAAAAACAGTTAATACACATACGTACATCGTACGAATAGCACACACTCACTCACATATGCGATCTCACATACACGCATACACTCACGTATATACATTCACACACACGCACACAACGTTTGTAAGTAGTGGAAAACACGCACAAACATACACAACACTAAGTAAAATCTGCTAGCATGCTATCACGCGCACACACACACACAATTACACGCTTTCATACACATGCACACACGCATTCATGAACACACACACATGCACAAACGGACACACGTACACGCATACTTAAACAGTGATTAAAGCGGGCACACACATTTACTCATTTAATAAACGCGAGAGAAGCATAGTTGGAAGCTTGCTCCCCTAACCACATGGTTCTGGGTTCAGTCCCACTGCGTGGGACCTCGGCCAGGTGTTTTCTTTTCTTGTCCTAAGCCAACCAAAACCTTGCAAGTGGGTTTCGTTAACAGAAACTGAGAGAAACCTATCATATACACACACGCACGCACGCATGCACGCACGCACGCACACGCACACACACACACACACATGATGGATTCTCCCGTCGAAGATAGACGACGCGTGTGTTCAACTTTTGCAGAACGACCTGCACAAATGATTTGTGTATAGTGATCAAATGTTCGTGCCATTCATTAACTCACTCCCTCCTTGCCTGAACAGTTGCACGGTGTACCACGTGTCTGGTGTCGAAGTGATCGCTGGGCAACGTTAGATGAAGTGTTTTACTCAAGAACGCAGGAATTAAGAATTGAAACCACGTCCTCGTGCTTGGGAGTGCAACACCCTAACCACTAGGCCATGCGTTCTCACATTTATTTTCTTCTCTCCGTGTTTTTATATTTTCGTTCTCTCTCTATTTTTTTCCTCTTAATCCTTTCAGTCGAAGAGCATAGGCTCGAAACGTCAAAGGCTTTTCCATTCTTCCCGAACGTCAAACTGATATACTTGCTTGATGTTCCCTCACCCGTCTTCGTCTTTTGTTTTCTGTAAATTTGAATTATATATATGTATATATAAACACACACACACACACACACACACACACACACATCGTTTCTGTTCATTATCCCTGGGAAAGTCGTTGGGATACAATCCTATCGTCAGGTACTTCCCCCATAGAGTCCTATCAGAAACAACCGTCATTAGATTTTCCGGCTGGATTCCCAAATTCGACTACCTGCGAATATGGATATTATCCAACTGTCATATTTTTGGTCAACCGCTAAGTCTACTGCCAGTTGGTTTGGCTTGAAGAATCCATCTTACGATTCTTTACAGCGACACTCTAATTACATGTCCGTAGTACTTCACAATGCGGAGAAGGAACAGCTTGAACTGGAGAGACTCTCTGAACTCCGGTCTACCCCAGGTATCCTTCGGAGGAATCCCATTTCGGCCGCTGATATTCGCGATCCTACTTTTTCAGTCATTACTCTATATTCATAACTATAAAGAAGGATGGTCACGAAAACTGAACTGAAGATAGTAGGTTTGACTTTGTGTGTATATGTATGTGTGTGTGTGCGCGCGCGTGTTTGTATACATGCGCATGCGTGTGTGTGTGTGTGTCTGTCTGTTACCTATATAAAAGTACATACTCATGTAGAATCATATACATGGTCTTTGGATAGTGGCCATGCTAGTGCACCTCTTTATGGGTTTAGTCGAATTTGTTGTCGCCAAGACTAGACTGGCACGTTTATTAAATTGATATTGTGTGTGTGTGTGCGTGTGTATGTGTGTGTATGTGTATGCGTGTGTGTGTGTGTGTGCGTGCATGTATAAGTGGTTGATGTATAGGTGTCAACCATAGATGATTGCATAAAAATATCGGTTTACCGGAAAGTTATTCAAAACCCGATATACACAGTGCATTCATTCGTTCAGAAACACAAACAAATACATTTCATTTCCTTTTCTAAAACACATCTGCCAGTTTTGGAATCACGGCATTGAAAACATCGCTATCAAGTGAAACATAGCCTATGTGGTGAAAGTATGTATCGGGTATGGCAGCAATACTAATTTGTGTGCAAATGAAAAGCTCAAAATTCTTACTCCTAAACAGAGAAAAGAAATCTTTTCATTCTGTTTACGCACAAGAAAATTCATGCAACAAATTTTAATATTTTCTAACTACAAACTAGTTGAATACCCAGATTAACAGGCCCCTACAATCGGAACAATCACCACCCATAATCAAGCTAATTTAACAAATCTCTCCGATTCTTTTTTTTGTTTTTAACCCGTGTGTACCTCCCTTTTCTCTTCGTTTCTCCTATTTTTTTCGCTCTTTCGTACCTCTCCACCACTTTCCTACGACTGGATGAGCATGAACAGCTAGATGTGCATAAGATTAAAGTTCTGTTTCCTTCTGAATGAGCGCTCATAAATAGGGCCGCCAAGAAAAATTAGGCAAGAGTAAAATGATTTTCGATTCCTGGAAATTGGCAAACAGTCTTCTCAAAATTCTTAAGTACTGTGAGATTTTTTTTTTTTTTTTGTGGCGGATGTGGTGAGGGGAAGAAACTCGATAGATAGTCGCTAGTCCCGGACCAATATATCGTTTGAACAAGGTGGTGAGATGGCAGAATCGTTAGCCCGCCGGGTATAATACTTAGCGATATTTCGTTTGTTTTTACGTTCTGAGTTCAAATTTCGCCGAGGTCGACTTTACTTTTCATCCTTTCGAAGGTCGATGAATTAAATACCAGTTGCGTACTGGGTAGATCTAATCGACTAGCTCTCTCTCCAAACATTTCAGGCCTTGTGCCTTGAGTAGAAAAGAACATATCGTTGCCTCCAACAACATTAAATATAAGAATCGTTTTCTATACTGAGCAATGTTAAATGTAACTAGGTTTCCAATTGTATTCATTTTTTAGTATGGCGTGACTGTGTGGTAAGAAGCTTGCTTCCCAAACATGTGATCTTGGGTTCAGTCTCACAGAGCGGTACCTTGGGCAAGTGTCTTCTACTATAGCCCCAGGCCGACCAAACAAAGCATGGTAGGTAGATTTACTAGACAGACGCTGAAAGAAATTCGTCATATGTATATGTGTGTGTGTGTACGACGAGTGTGTGCATATATATATATATATATATATATATA
>NC_068993.1:38054078-38058356 GCF_001194135.2 Octopus bimaculoides | reverse complement strand
CCAGACCTTAAAATAAATAAGTGGTGGGGGCGGGGGTTGATTTGTTAGACTAAATCCTTCAAGACGGTGCTCCCTTATGGCTGCAGTCCAATAAATGAAACAAATTAAGGTTATTATATATATACATGTGTGTGTGTGTGTGTGTGTGTGTGTGTGTGTGTTTATATATATACATACATACATACATACATACACACACATATAGTTGATATCCTAAGAATAAATAAACTATTGAGAGACTGAAATATTTCTTTCTTGGAACAATGGATCTCGAAGTAAACAAACCTACAAATGATAGTTTGTAAATATTGTACTGAAGACCCCTTTTGGATAAATAGAAAAAGTCGAAGGTTGCACATGAGACACAAAACTACATTTCCTGCTGCTCATCTTGGGCGGTGTGTGTGTGCGCGCGTGTGTGTTTTATCTGAGATTTATTTAAGTTCTTCCACATGGAGGTCGCTAACAAAGTGACAAGACCTTTTGAACTAAAACAGATCCGGGTGTTTGTAAATATGTGGTTGAGTTTAGTGTGTGTGTGTGTATGTGTGTGTGTGTGTGTGCATATAAGTAGGTGTACGCACCTGCAATTATGCTTTGGGTGAACATGTCTCTTTGACGTGTGTGTGTGTGTGTGTGTTTGTGTGTGTGTGTACGTGTTTGTGTGTGTGTGTGAATATTTCTTTTACATATATATGTATATATATATATCCATGTACACACATACATACATCAGTACATGCGTCTATACACATTACATATGTGTATATATATATAGGCGCAGGAGTGGCTGTGTGATAAGTAGCTTGCTTACCAACCACATGGTTCCGGGTTCAGTCCCACTGCGTGGCACCTTGGGCAAGTGTCTTCTACTATAGCCTCGGGCCGACCAAAGCCTTGTGAGTGGATTTGGTAGACGGAAACTGAAAGAAGCCTGTCGTATATAGGTATATATATATATATGTATGTATGTGTGTTTGTGTCTGTGCTTGTCCCCCCACCATCGCTTGACAACCGATGCTGGTGTGTTTACGTCCCCGTAACTTAGCGGTTCGGCAAAAAGTAAGATAGAATAAGTACTAGGCTTACAAAGAATAAGTCCTGGGGTCGATTTTCTCGACTAAAGGTGGTGCTCCAGCATGGCCGCAGTCAAATGACTGAAACAAGTAAAAGAGTAAGAGTATATAGACATATGCACACACACACATATACACACATACACGCACACACTCACTCATATGAAGCTATATAAAGCGTTATACATTTACAGAAACGCACAAAAATATATAAATTTGTGTATGCGTGAGTGCATTTACCTGTCTGTATGTGTGTGTGTGCGTGTGTGTACGTGTGTGTGTGTGTGTGTGTGTGTGTTTAGTGCATCCGTTTCTCTGTTTATATTTTCACTTGTCAAACACTTAAGAAAAAAAAAAAGAGATACAATTTTGTTTATGTTAGACTCTCTCTCTCTCTCTCTCTCTCTCTTTCTCTCTCTCTCTCTGTCCCGTCAACTAGCGGTTCAACAGCTAGTGATCGATAAAATAGGTACCAGACTGAAACAAGAACTCTTCGTATCGATATGATGATCGATTAACTTTCCTGGCCCACCTCATTTCCACAGTTTTACACCTCGAAGTCCTCCAAATATTAAAACCAAAACAAGAAAGAGAAAAAGAGAGAGAGAGAGAGAGAGAGAGAGAGAGAGAGAGAGAAAGAAAGAATGACAATTAGCGAGAAAGCTGCGAGAGAGTTTAACAAGCGAACACACAGACACAGCGACAGAAGATCAGTCACTTACGTAGATTAACGGTGACTGTTCACAGCTCTCTGCTTGCATGGCGAGAACAGGGTCAAAGAAAGAGGCTTCAACTTGACCAAACAAATTGCTAGAAATAGCACACAAATCCCCATCGGAACTACAGGGATGGTCATAATTCGCGTATTCCGTTTCTAATAATGATAAAGAAATGGGTAAAGTGACGTATGGCCATCCCTCAAGTTAGGTCACACTGCGTCGCGGCACCTTGGGGCAAGTGTCTTCTATTACTATAGCTCCTCCGATCTGACCGATGCCTTGTGAGTGAATTTGGTAGACGGAAACTGTGTGGAAGCTCATGCACACACATGTCTATGTGTGTAAGTCTTTGTGCCCGTGTTTGTCACTCTTCCCGGTCAACCATTTGACAACCGGTGATGGTTTGCTTACGTCCTATGTAACTTAGCGGTTCGGCAAAAAGAAACCGGTAGAATACATACCTGACTTTTAAAAAAAGCTGTTCAACAACTAGAGATCGATAAAATACATAGAAGACTGAAATGAGAATTTGAATAAATAAATAAATAAAATAAGTATTAGGGTCGATTCTTTCAACTAAAAATTCTTGTAGGCGGTGCCCCAGCATGGCCGCAGTCTGATTACAGAAATAAGAAATAAAAATAGAAGATGAAATTACTAGGGTCGATTTGTTCGACTAAAACCCCTTGAGCTGATGCTCCAGCATGACCGCAGTTCAACAAATGGAACAAGTAAAACAAAAGACAAAAATAGAATACTGTCGCAATTACGTGGAAGGTCTAAAATCGTTTTTGTCCTTCGAAATTGGCTGGTCTCTCCGAGGAACGAAACCTTCAGTGCAAACACTGTCTCGATCCATTCGTTTCTCTATGTCAGGTTACCCCCGTTGTGCATCAGACCCGTAGCCAGACTTTGGTTCCCTGGAAATGCTTCAGAATATTCTCGTTGGGCACTAATCTGGAATAGTGCGAAGGAGGAATTTAGAAATACTGTCGTGGACTCTTTTACTCTTTTACTCTTATACTTGTTTCAGTCATTTGAATGCGGCCATGCTGGAGCACCGCCGTTTAGTCGAGCAAATCGACCCCACGACTTATTCTTTGGAAGCCTAGTACTTATTCTATCGGTCTCTTTTGCCGAACCGCTAAGTTACGGGGACGTAAGCACACCACCATCGGTTTTTCAAGCGATGTTGGGGGGACAAACACAGACACACAAACACACACATATATACATATATATATATATATATATATATATATATACGACGGGCTTCTTTCAGTTTCCGTCTACCAAATCCACTCACAAGGCTTTGGTCGGCCCGAAGCTATAGCAGAAGACACTTGCCCAAGGTGCCACGCAGTGGGACCTTGGGCAAGTGGGACGAAAGTTGGGGACATTTTTTGTTAAATTAAAATTGTTATGCACAATAAACATTCCGACCAAATATAAACTTTGGTCATTTAACATAGCAATTCTAATTTTCAGGCCTATATTCCAGACCTTTGGCCAAGTAATAATTATATCGCAAATTAAATATGACTTTGGGTATTTAATATAAAAATTCTAATTTTCAGATTTGTGCTCCAAACTTTTAGCTATGGCTGTAAGTGTACCAATGTAAATCTGGGGGTGCACCATTGAATAAGTAAGGGGAGCATTGCCGTCCAGTGCAGCCCCTTAGCGACAGGCATGTTGTGTGTACAACTCGGTTGACATGCAGGTTTAGGCAGTTCAGAAAACATTTCACAAAATAAAACAATATAGGAAGTGGTGTTAGTAATATTCCTTAATTTTATGAAGAGAACATAACGAAAACTAAAGAACTCCCTCACTATGCCAGGCTTCCACTGTACTTTCATAGTACTTTATAGTGGTACTTTATAGTGGTAGCTTCTGTCTTTTCTTTTATTTACTTCAGTAACTGGACTGCGGCCCAGGTTGGGCAAGCACCACTTTGAAAGGTTTAGGGGGTCTTGTTAAATTTTTTTCAACTACTTCAAATCAGAAACCGTAGTATTTTTTGGTACACTAATGATGAAAATGGCATTCCCCACCCCTCTCTCTCTCTAAAAGTTAATAATCCTTTCTTCTTTAGGCATAAAGCCTGAAATTTTTGTGGGGAAGGGGCTAATCGATTACATTGAAACCGATATGTAACTGGTATTTATTTCATCGACCCCTGAGAGGATGAAAGGCAAAGTCGGCTTTCGTGGAATTTGAACTCAGAACGTAGCGACAGACGAAATACCGTTAAACATTTCGTCCGGCGTGCTAACGATTCTGCCAGCTCGCCGCCTTTCTTCTTAGAAATTAATAATAAAGAAATTAACATCAGTGTAGGAAATTCGAAAAAAACAAAAGCAAAAACAAACAAAATCAGGTGAAAATTTAAAATACTCCAAGTGGTGGAAAGGAATATAACAAGTTCCAGGTTTAAGTCAAACAGGTTGACCCCTGGACATATATTGTCTTTTTGTTTC
>NC_068993.1:38050547-38051628 GCF_001194135.2 Octopus bimaculoides | reverse complement strand
GGGGGGGGGTACACGACTTTTTCTCCAAATTACACACACACACACTATATAGATACACAAATTCGTACGCATGCATACACACACGCAAACGTACACACGCACGCGGCACTCAAATACCAACATACAGACAGCTGCAGGAACACACACATACGTACACACACACACACACACACACACACACACACAGACATACATGCACTCACAATACGATAAGCGTACAAATTCTCTCAGACACATGCATATACAACACTCTTGCACATACATACACCGCACATCACAGACACACAGCTCCCTAACACACACACACATACACGGAGAGGACTCATATCCTCAGATTGATGTACGAACACACGCACACAAACAAGCCTACAAACACACAGACACACGGATATACACACTCACACACATACATGCATACAGCGCTAATACACACGCACACACACAAAAATACAGCACTCTCATACACATGCACGCACATACACATACAGCATTCCAACAAACACTCACAAGAACACACAGCATTCCAACAAACGCACATACAAACACACACACACACACACATAGCACTCACTCACACACATATTCACACACGCACAGAACAACAACCAAAGAGACAAACTTACAATCTCGCACCCGCATGCGTACACACACACACACATGTACACATACACACATAAACACCCAGTTGTATAGTCCCAGCACGCCTGCACGCTGTCCATACGCCATCCCATCTTGTAGAACATTCGATCCGTTAAAAATAGCAGCTAAATCTCATTCGATCCATCACCTTTCTGTCACTACAGATATCGTAGTTCTAGATATACACTAAGACGAACGAGACGAGACCGTCAGTGATGGGACACTGGAATATATTTCATCATAAGACTATAAACAACAGTAATAACGACATGATTGTGTGGTCAAGAAACTCGTTTTGCAGCCAAATGGTTTCAGGTTCAGTCCCAATCGTGGCAGCTTTAGGTAGGGCTTTCTACTATGTAGCCCTGGAGCGACTAGCGAGTGAATTTGGGAAACGGTAACTGTGCAGAAGAGCGTCGTATATATATATATATATATATAT
>NC_068993.1:38049388-38050241 GCF_001194135.2 Octopus bimaculoides | reverse complement strand
ACCAAAGCCTTTGTGGGTGGATTTAGTATGCTGAAACTGAAAGAAGCCGGTCGTGTATATATATATGTTTGTGTGTGTGTGTGTGTGTGTGTGTGTGTGCATGTACATATTTATGTGTGTTTTCGTGTCTGCGTTTGTGTGTGTCCCCCACCCATCCACCATAGCTTGAAAATCGATATTGGTGTGTTTACGCCTCCATAACTTAGCGGTTCGGCAAAAGAGACCGATAGAATAAGTACCTGGCTTTAAAGAAATGTACTGTCAAGGCAGTGTTCCAGCATGGCCGCAGTCCAACGATTGAAACCCAGTAAAAGATAACACATAAAAGAACAACTGTTCGTTATAGTTACCCCAGGAAAGGTTGCATCTTCTAAAAATAGCAGTCAAATCTCTGTCAAAGCACTTCCTGGGGTTTTAAGGAAGGCACACACATTTAACACAGTATATAGTGTATAGACTTAGATTAGCATAATCATCGGAATGGTCATCGTTGGAATGTCTTCGTGCTGACCTGGGGTTAAATGCTAAAACGACGTGGCAAAAACCATCCACCCGATTGACACCCGATTACCACCCCATTCAAACAGACTGACACCCTCGGCCTCTTCCTTCATCATCTTTAATCATCTCTTTTTTGTAACACACACAGATATCATCACCTCTATCTCTACCCCCACCTCTCTCTCTCTACCCCACCTCTCTCTCTCTACCCCACCTCTCTCTCTCTATCTCTACCCCACCTCTCTATCTCTATCTCTACCCCACCCCTCTCTCTCTCTATCTCTACCCCCACCTCTCTCTCTCTATCTCTACCTCCACCTCTCTATCTCTATCTCTACCCCCACCTCTCTCT
>NC_068993.1:38041773-38049328 GCF_001194135.2 Octopus bimaculoides | reverse complement strand
TCTCTACCCCTCTCTCTATCTCTCTCCCTTTCCCTCTCTCTCTTTCTCTCGTTCCCTTGTCCTTTCTCTTTCCATCGTCTTTCAATCACTAGCTCATCCCTTTCCCCTCATTCTACCTCTCCCCCTCTCTCTCTCAATTACTATCTTTCTCACTTTTCTCCCCCCCCCTCTATCTCCTGCCTCTCTCACTCACTCATACTTCTCTTCTACTTTTTTTATCAGCGCTACCATCCTCCTCCCCTCCCGCATCATCATCATCATCATCGTCACAATAAGCATCGACATCCCATTCATCCTCACCACTACCGCCACCACCGCCACGACCACCACCACCATCATCATCATCATCACTGTCAACACTACCATCACCACCACCACCAACAACAACAACAACAACAACACCATGATTTCCATCACCACATTTTCTTCTTTACTCTGTATTCTGTTGCACCTCCCACTCGCAGCCCCCTCTTGCCTACAAGTAGCCAGACACACGCACACATGCACACACACACACCATTTCGGGAGTCAACAGGAGGAAGTTTGCTCCGCCAGGTTCTCGCTGCAGAACTGATAAGAGTAATTCCATACCCTCACCCTTTCTCTCTTGGAAATGGTTATCTTGCTAAACAACAACAACAACAACAAAAACAACAGCCGACTATGGAACTTCTATGTGGTCCCTCGGTTTACTAGAAATAGCAGCCAAATCTTGCTCAAATTACGCACGCTCTTGTCGGAGAATGGCACATCGAATAATGAAGTCAAAGAAAAAAGACAGAATGGGCACGTCTAAAGAACCAAATAACTTAGATCAATATAGTTAGAAATACACCGCAACAAATAAATCAGACCCTACATCTGTTAGAACTATATAGACCACACAGAAAGCGTTTTATGTGAATCCAATGTATAACTAACTGTATAAAAGACGAAACCATAATCGAAATCCTCATAAAATGGAGCGTTCAGTAGATTAGTTCTAACCAGGAATTAACATTAATAATATATTACAAAACCACTGAAATCAAAATCTCCTTGTCAACAACAAAATACAAGCATCTAAACCTGAGAAGCAGCAAAGGACTAATATGGTCTGTAAATTTGACTGAATGTGTGAGAGTTGTAAACTTGACGACTCCAACTGTTATATTGTCCATAAAGTACTCTCTAGCTGGATTAGCATACAGTTATAATAATGGCTTCAAATTTTGGGATAAGGCAGGCAATTTCGGTGGAGGGGATACGTTGATTATATCGTCCTCAAGGCTCAACTGGTACTTGCTTTATCGACCCCGAAAGGATGAAAGGCAAAGTCGACTCCGGCGGCATTTGAACTCAGAACTTAAAAACAGACGAAATACCTTAAACATTTTGTCCGGAGTGGTAACGATTCTGCAAGCTCACCACCTTATGCACTTATAATAATAAATAATTGTAAGGCACTTCATTTCACAACAGACAAACGAAAACAGATAGGAAAATTTTAGCAAACAATACATGTATATTATACCGAATTCTTTACAGAATAAAAAATCAAGCGATTAATAACGAAAACAACACACATAAAACAGCACAATGTTAAAATGAACATACAATTAACATAGAAAAACCACGAGCAAAAATAAACACACCGTCGGAAATCGAACTCACGACTTTACGATCGTGGGCCGAATACCCTAACCACTAAACCACGCGCTGACATGCTATATTTATAAGGTTTATTTCTTCCTTCTTTTAGTTACCCTACCCTTATCAACCTGACTCAGAGGGTCGCGAGGACGCTTGGTTACCATTGAAGTGTGATTGTTTGTTAGAGTGAAGGCCATCGTCGTGTGGGCAAGCTGGCTGCATGCAAAATAAGCGAAGCAAAGCCACGAACTTTTAACTTTTAACATATTTATTGCTGGACATGATTTATTACGCTGGTCGTTTACAAGCAAAAGGTGCTGATAGTATGACCGCCGTCTAAGGCGGCGAGCTGGTATCGGTTTGTTTACGTCCCCTTCAATTAGCGGTTCAACGAAAGATATCGATAACTATCAAAATTATATTGAAAATATATATATTAAAAAAATATGTATTGGGTGAAATTCTAATGATCGGAACAAGTACAATTACACTACGGATTTTCCGGTCACTGATAGTCTTCTATCTCATTTAATCCGGATAAATTACGAGAGGAAACTTGAAATCCTCGTGGCCGCCCATCTAGTTCATTTCACATCCACAGATGGCGTTGTGTGTCCTGTGTGCTTTCGCTGCATTGCAGTGCACTTGATTGTGGCGATACCAAAACTTTGAAAGATCCTCCACTTATTTAGCATAAAGTTACTCTTAGTTATGGTCACTACTGATAAGAGAACCGAGAGTGTCAGTGGTATCCAAGTTGAACTGATGGATCGTGGTGTTTAATTACGCAAACTATGTAAAGCCCTGGAACTTCAACTTCAAGCAGCCCAGATGTCACACGAAATGTTACGATCAACTACAAAACAGACAGGTAATTCTAATGACCCTCATCTTGCAGACCTCTGTGATTAAATCCATTAAAATTCTAAAATTTGCCACCTTCGAAGCAGTAATGATACAACACTCTTTGTAAATACAGTAATTAATAAATGTATTAATGTAATACATGACTCACCGGCCTTTCATGTATCAAATTTATATTTAATACCCTGTATTTGTTTAATTTAAGTTTCAAGCAGTTCACGGTACTTAAGATGTATGGAAGGTGTATAATTAGTAGGTTAGAGGTATATTAATGAATTACTATAATTATTATGACCTCGTAAGGCAGCGAGCTAGCAGGATCGTTAGCAGACTGGACTAAATGATAAGAGGTATTTTGCCTGTCTTTGTGTTCTGAGGTCGACTTTACCTTTCATCCTTTCGGAATCGACAGAAAGAAGTACCCGTCAAGTAGGGAGGTCGATGTGATCAACTCCTCCCTCTCCTCAAACTCAGCTGACTCTGTGCCAAAATTTGAAGCCATTGGAACGTGATCATGGCTGGAGGCACGTGGCTTAGTGATTAGGGTACTGGTTTCAGCAGGATCGTAAGATTGTGGTTTCGGTTCCAGGACCGAGCGATACGTTTTGTTCTTGAGCCAAACACTTCATTTCATGTTTTGCCAGTCCACTCAGCTGGCAAAAATGAATACTGTAATGAAGTCACGACAGACCTGACAAGCCGGCGATGATGGGTCTGCCTTAATAAACAAACAAAAAGAAAACTTCTGGACTGACGGACCTTAGGCGTACTCCGCTGTTACCTCTTACTTGACCATGGATCGTGTGGCAAAGTGATAATCCGTTAAAGCTTTGAAATCAAGTATACCGGAAATTTGGTAATATGCCTACAGAAGATATGTAGTGGCTTCATGCAGGCAGAGCGTGGATTCGATCCTCGAAAGCCAAATTTCACTTAACAGCTCAAAAGCACTTTTCTCGCTATAAAACAATGTTTTTCTTTCTTTTTTTTTTTGTGACAGTAGTTACATTTCCCAGATGCCTTTGCTAAGCAGAATTATATCTTTGCCACGTGACCCTTCTAACTTCTTCTAGGCCACCAAAAGTTAGAATTGAGATAACAGGTACCACCGACGAAATCTATTGTTCTCGACAATATTTATCAACAATCTTTCTAATTAATTTTGGATAGTTATAAATACTAAAATTTGGTAAGGCAAAATTTGTTAGTGAATAGAGACCAACTAGAGTCATGGCCACCTCGAGACCAAACGGCCAGAAGGAGAAAGAAGGTTACAACCAGTCAATTATGAGATAACGCCGCTCGACTCTATAACTTTCACTAGCTCAATTTCTTTTCTCTTACAACATCATTCTATCTCTATCTGTGGATTACTACTAACAATAAGAACGTGTACACACATACTGTATTCAGCTGAATGGACGTCAGCCATTGGTTGAAATTACAGAAATACGACAACTTTAACATGAAATAACTTGCGATGTACGTTTTTTTTTGTTAAGAAGACTAAGAGAAAAAGATGTTTTATATGACACATTCTACCAGTGTCCCAAGTTTCAAAGTGTTTCGTTAAGAAAATACTGGTGCCCCCGTTTTGAACAAGATCCACAATCGCTAACTGCCGACTCCAACATATATCGTAATACAAATCGTTACACTGGCAACCAACACCTTAATACCAACCATTACAGATATAAGAATACATGTAATACTTTTCAATAGATATAGCTGATTGCTTTGGAAGTTCGCTTTGCAATTATGAGAACTTCAGTTCGGTCTTACCGTTCGGTATCTTTTAAACCTTAGTTTTTAGGTCGACTTAATCTTTGTGGATGAAACAGCGCAGGAGGAAGCTAAGTCGGGTAGATTGTATACGTGATTCAATGGTTACTTACATCTTTCTCACACTGTTACGCTGATTCACATTGAAAACTACGTCTGTCTGAGAAATACTCAACCACTTTACACGCTAAATAATTAGTAAGCGGGTAATTAGTTCAGATAATAGAATGACTGACTCCCCGTCGAAACCGACACAAATCCGTTTGCTATATTTTACTTTTCTACTCTAGGTACAAGGCCTGAAATTTTTGTGGGAGGGGGCCAGTCGATTAGATCGACTCCTGTATGCAACTGGTACTTAATTTATCGACCCCGAAAGGATGAAAGGCAAAGTCAACTTCAGCAGAATTTGAACTCAGAATGTAAAGACGGACGAAATACCGCTAAACATTTCGCCCGGCGTGCTAACGTTTCTGCCAACTCGCCGCCTTGTTTGCTATATTTTACTATCAACGAAATGATTGACATTAGAGTGTGATATGAGAAAAAATTGGCTGCTATTCCTTGCACGGTCTAGAGTCCACCTAGATCTTTTTTCTTTCTTTCTTTTTTTTTTGTAGTTCTTTTTAAAGTTTTTTCTGTTGGTTTACATTATTACTCTTCACAGAATCCTGCTTTCTGGATTTCAACGGCCACCCACCACCCTCTTAGAACCAACTACTACGGCTATCACCACTGTTCCGCCACCTCCATCACTACTACCACCGCCACTGTCACTATCATTAACACTTGATGTTGTACGTACTAAACTCACTCCCACTGCTGATTCTATACCCAGCACTGCCACCACCACCAACAACAACAACATCACATGCAAATACTATCTTTCACACACATAACCGCCATCAAAACCAACAAATACACCACGTACATGCGCACACATAGACATATACTCATAGACTCACACAGGCATACACACACACACGCACGTAAAAATAACAGGGTCACTGGCAAATAAACACACACACACGCATGCATAGATACTCACACACACTCACGCAGGAATACAGGATCGCAGACAAACACATACTCGCGCGGACAGAGGCACAAGCAGTCATATACACATTCACAGGTGCACGGGAAGATATACACATACAAACACAACTGCATAGGCACACACATACACACATGAGTAAGCATACATACTGATACACATGAACAAGCAGACGGATACACAAACCAGACACAAACATACAGAAGCACGTATACAGACGCAAAGAGACACATAACACACACACACAGTTCGTATTAGATTCTATATACGCGTAGAAAATTGATGTATTTATACACATGCCTACACGTATACGTACATAATACATATATACATACTATATATATATATATGTGTGTGTGTGTGTGTGTGTGTGTGTGTGTGTGAGAGAGAGAGAGAGGTATTGGTATCCAGAAGACCCAAGGTGGCAGGTAAGGCTATATAAGTGCCGTATGGAAGGACCGTAATTAAACTCTAGGTTCAATAGTAATATATAAACGCAGTGAAATACCCATGTGTGTGTGTGTATATATATATATATATATATATATATATAAACATGTTTATATACATTTTATCTGAGGATGTGTGTTAGTGTGTGTATCAGGTATACGAACGAAATGTCGTAACTCTGTGCTAGAAAAGACAGCCAACTCTTTACCAAATCGCGTCCTACGTACCATCTTTGAAAAAGAAAGAATGAAAAGATACATTGGATAATTTCATCCTCTATATATTACGTCTGAAAAGATGGAGCAGTCATGGTTAGAACGCCTTTGTTCTTCGGACTGCTCAGTGGGAGCTGACCTGAGGCTAAACAAACAACTTTTAAACACATATTTCTAGACATTCATTCACACATACAAACGTGTGCGTGTATATATATATATTCAGTAGGTTTTTTTTTAGCTTTCCTCCGCCCTCGGTGATCGCTCCCCTCCTGGGCCCATTCTGCCATCGTATATTTAACTACAAGAAGCAGGACCGGCATCAGTGTTGCCGGAATCATCATCATCACCACCACAACCACCATCATCATCATGACTATGACCACAATCGTTATCATCATCATCATATTTCATCTTTACCGTTATCGCGACCACATCACCACCACTACCACCACCAACATCACAACCACCACCACAACCACCAGCACCATTGCTTCCAACACGACCAGCACCACTACCAAAGTACCTCTGCTCGTCTCTAACAACATCACCACCACCACCACCACCATCGTATACTGCCTTTACCGCTTCTACCGACACCATCAAAGTACAACCCTCAGCACCCCCGTCGCCACCTCCACCATCTACATCACCACCCATATATGGTGGGCGGGCCGACTATGAAGCTACTATATGGTCGCAAGCTTATGCTGAAAATAGCAGCCAAATCACCCTGAAATCACACTACCATTATAAAAAAAAAATACATTGTCAAAACTATATCACCCAGAGTCTGTTAGGCATAAATGGAATGGTCACGGTCGGAATGGTTTTGATCACTGGTCTTTCCAACCAAAACCGACCTGGGGCTAAGCTATTACTGCTACAGCGATATTGTTGGGCAAAGAAGGGGACCTCCAGGTCTGTCGCTCGACCAGCTAGAAATAGCAGTTAAAATTTCTCCGCAAATCTCACCTTTAGCAGCTTTCACAAAGCAGAGCACACTGGATAATGTAGTCCTAGGTTATACTATGCCTGGCCTGAGTATAACAGGTGCATGGGTTGGGAATCCTCATCTGGTGAATCAGGGTTGTCTGTAGAACTAAACATCAACTACAACAACAACATTGCCAACAATGATACTACCACCACCCCTACTACTATTACTATCACTACAACCACTACTGCCAAAATCTACTACTACTACTACTACTACTAAAATTCTTTTTTCAAATTTGTAGTTAAATATTACTTTCTGCCACCAACACCTCCCACTACTGCTCTGCAATGAACCACACACACTCACACACACACACACGCACACACACACACAAATACATACATTTTTAAAAGCACAGTTATCTAAACATACTTAGACACACAGACAGGGGCACAAATACATGGACATAAGCATATATATATATAATTATATACTTTTTAAAAGCACTGCAATCTATTTGGCACACACATGCACAGATACAAACACACAGATACATTTTAAAATTGCTGCAGCCAACATTCAGATATATATATATATATATATATATATATATATATA
>NC_068993.1:38038633-38040592 GCF_001194135.2 Octopus bimaculoides | reverse complement strand
ATATATATATATATATATATATATATATATATATACACACACACACATACACATACCTACAAACACACACACACACATATATATAGTTAGATAGATACATACATACATACATACATAAACAGATAGATAGATAGACAGACAGACAGCTAGATTGATAGATACATACACATATATAAATAAACACAGACAGATGGATAGATAGAAAGACAAACAGATATATACATACATATACACATATATACATAGTTAGATACATAAATAAACACACGGATAGATAGATAGATAGATAGAAATTAAATACTGCATTTGATGGCGTAAAAGATGCACAGGCATAAAAGACGCACCCTAAATTCAGCAGTGGATATTCAGGAGACAAAAAGTTTTAAGTACATTAAAGCTTATAGGAAGCCTAACTTCAGTTCCAGGACACAGGGTTAGATTTGGAGTTTACTTTTCAAGACACTTCTTTGAGAAAAAAAACAAAAAACAAATGTGCATTTTATATGCTATGAAATCTGGTAAGTACCTGAATAAATGGATGTTATAAACATGGGCAAAAGATGAGGTTCTCAAATAGTTTCTGTTTTCAAAATTCCGTTCAATGGATGCTGGTCAACTCGGGGCTATATAAGAAGGGGCTTACTTAAGTGTCTCACAGTGGCAGTGAACATGATAATGTAGGGTTTCGAAGCTAGCTTCCTAGTTACTCGGCTGATATGCCTTATGCATACATATATACTCACACACACATATATATGTATATATATATATATATATACAAAACACACACATCTATGTATATATACAACACATGCATATATGTATTATATATATATATATATATATATATTAATATGGCCCGTTGTCTCTTTGATGCAAGGAAAGATTTTTCCAGAAATCTTTCATTATATGAAATTCTTAGAAATTTGAAAAATGAATATGAGAATCTAAAATAAAAAAAATATGGAATAAAATATAAAAAGTATTAGATCATACATGCGCGCACACACACATCCATATATGTATACATATATACATATATATATATATATATATATATATATGCATGTATGATTATATATATATATGTGTGTGTGTGCATACATCTGTATGCACATACATATATACATATGTATATGTGTGTATATATATATAAATATGTATATATGTGTGTATATATATATCAACATACGTACACGTATACATATCCACACATACACACGTGCTTATATACATTTATATATACATATATGTATAGTTATATATACATATATATCCATCTATGTACACACATACATATATATATATATATATATATATATATATATATATATATATATATATATATATATGAATATATATACATACACCACTTGAATATAAGTTTCTTTTGAATAATAAATTATCGTTCATTCCCTTAATAATAACAATATTAATTTAATAACACCACCGACAACAACAACAACAACAATGATAATAATAACCATAGTGATAATAATAAACGTCTGCTCATACTAGGAAACAAGCGAAAACTCATGGCTGGCAAAGTCTTTTGCTCTGCTAATACCCCCAAAATCCAGAAGATACAGCATAAGCTTGTTTCTCTCTCCTCCTCCTACAACTCCTACTACCTACCTTCCTACCACCACTACTGCAACTATTACTCTTACTACAGTGATTCTTCTTCTCCTCCTCCTCCTCCTCCTTCCCTTCTCCTCTGCTTTCTTCTTATTTTTCTGCTTCTCCATCTCCATCTTTGTCTTTTTCTTCTTCTTCCTTTTCTTCGTTTTCCTTTATCATTTTTTTCTTTCTTTTTCTTTTCTTTTCCTCTTTTCTTTTCTTTTCGGCATTATCTTCTGTCTTCTCTGTCTCTTTTAGTAATGATGTGCTGCATTCTCTGAAAGAAAGAAAGAAAGAAAGCAAAATAGAGAAAAAAAAAAGAAAAGAAAAAACAAACAA
>NC_068993.1:38034857-38038079 GCF_001194135.2 Octopus bimaculoides | reverse complement strand
TATATATATATATATGGTTTTTATTTTATTTTATAGTTATTCTGAATGTTATTGTAAATTTTTTTTTTGTTAATTTTCTGGGGCGGTTTTTTGTGGTATTTTTTGATATCTAACTTTTTTCGTTTCGGTGGATTAGAGATCAAATATGCATTTCGTCAAACGAATTTTGTAAGAATTAAACTAAACGAAAAAAATCAATATGTGCGTGTGTGTCTGTGTGTGTGTGTGTGTGTGTGTGTGTATGCATGTATGTATATATGTATATGCATGTATATATGTGTATGTATATATGTGTATGTATATATATATATATATATATATAAAAGCTAAAGTTAAGAACTATGAGGTGTCATTATTGTAATTATGATAATGATGATGATGACAGTGATAATGAAGACAACAATGGTGATGACGATGATGATGATGACGATGATGATGATGATGACAACAATAATGATGACAGTGATAGTACTGACAACAAAGACGGTGGTGATGACGATAATAGCAATGATTACGAAAGTGATGATGATGATGATAGTGACGATGATGATAATGTTCATAAAAATAAGGACTGCTTCTAAATGAGACAGAATCACCGTTTCATTAGAGAGAACTAAGAAATAAAGTCAGTTGAGACAACCCGAGTATGTTACTGGTACCTCCCTAATCCCTGTTCCCACATTAAACACCAAACGCAACAAACTATAGTTATAAAATAATAATAATAATGATAATAGTAATAATAGTAATATTAATGATGATGATGATGATGATAATAATAATAGGAAGGGAGGGGCTTAGTCAATATCACTGACTCCAGTACTTTACTGGTACTTTATTTCAACATCCCCCAGAGGGAGGAAAGGCGAATTTTAACTCAGTAGTATTTGAACACAGTATGTAAAGTGCTGGAAGAAGTAGCACATGGCATTCACCCCACCACCACCTTCGCAACATTCTAATAATTCTTCCATTCCACCACTCTGCTGTTGCTATTAATAATAATAATAATAATAATCCTTTCTACTAAAGGCACAAGGCCTGAAAATTGGTGGGAGAGGACAATTCTATTACATCAACCCCAGTGTTTCATTAGTACTTAATTTACCAACCCTGAAAGGATGAAAGACAAAGTTTACCTCGTCGGTATTTGAACTCAGAATGTTAAGATGGACAAAATGCCGCCAAACATTTTGGATGGCGTGTTCACAATTCTGCCAAATGATAATAATATTTTTTTCTACTATAGGTGCAAGGCCTGACATTTTGGGGAAGAGGGCTAGTCAATTACATTAACCCCAGTGTTCAACTGGTACTCACTTTGTCCTCCCTGAAAGGGTAAAAAGCAAAATCGACCTCGGTGGAATTTGAACCCAGAATGCAAACATAAACGAAACGCTGCTAAGCATTTTGTCAAGCATGCTAAGAATTCTGCCAGTTCGCTACCTTAATAATCCTTTCTACTATAGTCACAAGGCCTAAAATTTGGGTAAAGTTGGGGTTCGGTTGATTACATTGACCCCAGTGATTGACTGGAACTTAATTTATCGACCCCAAAAGGATGAAAGGCAAAGTCAACCACGATGGAATTTGAACTCAGAACATAAGGACAGATGAAATATTGCTAAATATTTTTACCCTGCATGGTAATGATTCTGCCAGCTCACCACCTTACTCAGGACCTTAATAATGATGATACAAATAAATAATGAGGTTTGTTAACATAGGCACAAGGGTACTAATATTTTTATGGTGGGGTGGATAAGCAAAGTTATACCCAATTTTATCAGGCAAGGTTCTCTCTTCGACCACTCCCAATTATGCAGGGTACCTAATTTTACCGACACTTGTAAAAGCAAAGTTGAGGTCACTGACATTTGAACTCAGAACAAAATGTACCTCAAACTAATACTGTAAATAATCTCTCACGGAAACACCACCACCACCACCACCATTACTACCACCAACAACAACAAAAATTATTTCGAAATATACATACATGTTTCTTAGTAAGTTGTTTAGCCATAGGTCAACAGTTATTAAGCAGTTCTATTGTAAAAACTGCTCCAGCTATGACCATCCCGTCTGTGTTTCATTCAGAAACAGTGTTTGCATTTAAGACTAAATCATTTGATATGAACTTCTCTCCAGCGAGATGTGATATAACGGAGATTAGACTTGGCTGCTATTTTTAGCAGCCTAACAGACCACTTACAGGCTTCTTTATTGGAACTTGGTTTATATATAAACTAGTTTCTGTCAATATCTTCAAAGAGCGAAACTTTTTTATTTTTTATTTTAATGAGTGAAGTAGCATATGTAATGTTGGGGCCTTTCATTACTTTCACTTCGGATGTTTTTCATCTTCTTTGTAGTCTAAAATAAAAATCTTGAGAATAAATTAAAAATTTACCGTTTTCAATAATACTTTTTTCGAATACTTTCCCACAACATTCTCTTCTCCCTCCTCCAACCCAACACCATTCGCATTTATGTCCACACTCAAAGCACCCAATATACCATATATAGCTATGTTTTGACGATGATAATAATAACAATAATTATTACCATCATTATTATTATTTTTATTTGAGGCACCATGCTGGTAGAATCATTAGGAAAATACTTAGTGACAGTTCATCCATCTTTACTGTGTGAGTTCAAATTCCGCTCAGATTGACTATACTATTCATCCCTTTCGGGGGTCGATGAAATAAGCACCAGTCAGAGGCTGGGATTAATTTAATCAACTCTTTCCCTTCCCACAAATCTCAGGTCTTGTACCTAAAGTAGAAAGGACTCATCTTCTTCTTCTTCTTCTTATTATTATTATCATTATTATCGTTGTTGTTGTTGTTGTTGTTGTTAGTCCTAATTCAATAACTTTTTATTGATGTTCGTTAATGATAGAGATATTTTTGGGGAAATATCTTTTTAGTTTAATTAAATTTTCGGTTACAAATTTTACAAAAAACATTTCTTTCTAGATGTATTTAATGTGTGTGTGTGTAAGCGTGCATGTATATATTCTTTTACTTGTTTCAGTCAATTGATTGGGGCCATATACATACATATATATGCATAAATATATATGCATAAATATATATACATATATACATACATGTGTATGTATATATATACATATGTGTGAGCGTCATACTAATATATACTTTTGTTATTTACACCACCTGTCCTCGTCTGTTGTTATTATTTGTATATTCT
>NC_068993.1:38033069-38034306 GCF_001194135.2 Octopus bimaculoides | reverse complement strand
TATATATATATATATATATATATGAGAAAGAGAGAGTGAGAGAGAGAGAATGTCTGTGTGTGTGTGTGTGTGCATGCAGGCATCTTTGTATACATATTGTGTGTGCATATATTTAGTCATACACACACATACATACCAATGAATGTACACATATATACATACATACATATATATATATATATTTGTGTTCATGTCCGTATGTATAAATATATCCATATATGTGTGTGTGTAGATAGAAATATATATATATATATATATATATATATATATATATATATACACACACACAAATATCCAAATATATATATATATTCCAAATTTTGGTCTAAATATCCTGGTGAATCCAAGGCTTCTTGTAAAAAAGGTATGTCCACAGGGCCACATAGTGGGGTTGAAATTAAGATCATGGTCACACTGTGTTCCAAATCAACCGTTTAACCCACACAGCCATGCCTGCATTGATATATTATACACACACAAACACATATATATAGAAGCATAAATGCATACATAGAAACACATATATGTAGCTTAGTGCTTAGGGTGTTGGACTTACAATGACATGCTCATGGGTTCAATTCCTGGGCTAGATAGTTTCATATTTGTGCAAGACTCTTCATTTCACATCGGTCCAGTCTACTTAGCTGTAAATGAGTTCCAGCCTTGTGCTGGTGCTGCTCTTTTTTTTATTTGTTTCTTTTTTGTCTCCCGCGCTCTTTATCTTCAGTTGCCATATCCTTAAAGTTCTGTAGCGTCAAGAGTGGGAGAGCCGAAAGGATATCTATGTCTGCTTGTGACTTAACTGACACTTCAAAAGTCTCGGCAAAAGCAGGAGACAAGCTACCAGGCCATACTCATTTGCAAGTGACAGCTATGCACACACACGCACACACACATGCATGCATACACACATACGCATACACACACACATACACACATATATATATGTGTGTGTTGAATATGAAAGTATGACTTCAGATACATGTTTAAATGTTACAATTTCCTATTTATAATTCATAATTCATCATTAATCAATTGGATATAATCTGAGTACAAAATTATATCAGCTGTACTCTTTATTCTGACTTAAGAACCTTGCTCAGATGACTAAACATACATATATATTATATAAATATATATGTATATAACATACACACACACACACATATATACACATATATAAATACATATATATATATATGTATATATATATATATATATATATATATATATATAT
>NC_068993.1:38030957-38031923 GCF_001194135.2 Octopus bimaculoides | reverse complement strand
TAGTTACTTTATTCCACTTGGGATATAGAAAGATGTTGAAAATGCATTGGGATATGTTTAGATTTTTTTCATCCTCAAAGGTTAAGTCTTTACAATTAAAAAGTCTAAACAAATCCCACTGCCTTTTCAACTTCTTTTACACACACACACACACACACACACATACACACACACACACATGCACACACGCATACATTTGCACGCACGCACACACACCACACATGTCTATGTTTGTTTGTGTGTGTCTCTGTATATATGTATATATCCATCTATGTGTCATGATGTATATTAAGATACTGTTGCTAGGCCAATTACTACTGTAATTCTCCTGAGATAACATCTTATGGACAGGACATGGTGCTCTTAAAAACAAAATAAATATCAGACCCAAAAGTTCACCTCAGCAGTGGCCATTGAGAACAACCACATGCAATTTGGCCTTTGGGGATCTTTTCAGTCATATGTACTCGCAGACAGCCACATTCTTGGACGAAAATCTGTTTGGAACCATCAGTCAGGGTATTAACAGATTGCATAAGTTGAACGCTGTGTCACCTAGGTAGGGCCGAAATATGAGGTGTGTTTATTTCCTATAAAATCCACTACATCCATTGATTTATATGACGTATGTGGAATGACATGTGCGAAAGATGGCATCATTGATAAACCTTTTGAGATACACTGGGGTGTATAAGGTCTCCTAGTTCTATATCTCACTCATGTATGCGTGCAGGCATGTAGAATATAATATTTGGTAGTAAATAGTGAAAGAATACTGAAACATAATGCATGTGATGTGTGTGTGTGTGTATGTGTGTGTGGCTGTGAGTACATACATACATATATTCATATATCTATATAAATATGCTTATAGATACATGTATTGATACATATGTACATATATACACATATGTGTATGTATATATATATATATATATATATATATATATATATATATATATATAT
>NC_068993.1:38027046-38030537 GCF_001194135.2 Octopus bimaculoides | reverse complement strand
ATATATATATATATATATATATATATATATATAGGTGAGAGAGTTGGTATGTGAAAGCATATTTATATAAGTATATATAACACACACAAATACACACGCACACACATACACACACGTATGTATGTATTTAAGTGTATGTATGTATATACACTTAAATACACATGCATTCACAACCATGTGTGTATGTGAATATACATGTATTTGCACACATTAATGTTTGAAAAATACTTATACATGCACATAGTTTCCTATACTAGCGAAAACAGATGTAAAACAATGATGATGATGATGATGATGATTTTAAATAGTTTGGCATGCAAGAGACAGGCTTCAACCATAATAATTCCTTGACTTAGGTTCAATACCCTCATAAATCAAACTCACTTTATTGACCCAACAAAATTCAGTACACAAAACATAATTTTAACAACATACTTATCTGTGTCTCATAAGGTTTGAAACCCTATCCCAAAATCATCTCCTCTGCTGTATACATGCATCTAGCCATGGTCTGCATACCACAAAGATGTATTTTCTAAAATCCACCAACAGGCATTTGACAAATTATTAAAAGAAAATAACATGCTATTTATTTTGTCCTTAGTTGTAACCTCACTCAGGTCTTGTTGTCATTGTTGTTATTGCATAACCTCAGGATAGTATAGGTTAAGCTGTGCTTCTATCAAATGGTCTCCAGTTATGACCATCCCGTCTGTCATTTGTTTTTCAAGCAGAGTAAATTGTGATATGAAAGAAAGGGAGACACTGATAGGCAGAAATGTTATTTTTGCTGCTATTTCTAGCCGGTCGATCGACCAGGTAGAGGTTTCTTGATAGACTCTGATGATGAAACTGAAATACAATGCAAAAAAAAACAACCAAAAAAACACAGAACAGTAAATATATAAATGTACTAGTAATATGACAGGGCTTGGGAATCTAATCCTTGCAGAAACTGTGTGCGTGTATGTATGTGTTTGTGTGTGCATGCGTGCATAGAAACATATATGTATATATAAATATATGCGTGTGTGTGTGTGTGTGTATACACAGTGAATATATGCATGTTTATATATATATATATATATATATATATATATATATATACATCACATACACACACATATGTATATATATATATATATATATATTAACTTATTTATATATGCATATATATATATATATGTGTGTGTATATTTATATGTATATATATATATATATATATATATATATATATATATATATATATATACATATAAAGGATATGTTATAATACTATTCCACAGCTATACGAACAGTCCAATAATACTCTTCCACATATACAAAAACAGTCATATATATATATATATATATAGATAGATAGATAGATAGATAGATAGATAGATAGATAAATAGATAGATAGATATATGTATATACATATGTAAACAAACAGATATATATGTGTGAGTATATATACACACATGCATATAAATATATATATATATAAAACCAAACCAGGGAATACAAAAGTTGTACAACTTATAAAGTACGAAGTACAACTTTATAAAAAGTGCTTTTGTTGTTTTTTTTATTCAATCTGTTTGTAACTTTTTAAATTAAATTTTATATTCTTTGATTTCTGTTTTACCTCTCCTTCGTACAGACACTTCACTCAATCTCTTTCTCTCTCTCTCTCTATCTATCTAAAATTTCTTCTAAATATTTTGGCAAAAACTAAGGTTGACCCAAAAAAAGCAAAAACAATATCCTCTATTTTCTAATCCTTATTCTATCGTCTTACAGTTGTTTCTTCCTCAAAGTTATGTTCATGCATGCACACACATGCACACTCACAAAGTTACAGATGCATACACATATGTATATGGTGTGTATATGCATATCTATACACACATGTAAGCAAATATGCCAAGGGACAAGTTTATTTAAACACACAGACAAACTCACACACACATATGATATGATTATATATCATATATATTTTATGTTTGTATGTGTGTGTGTTTGTCTGTCTGTGTGAGTACACACACATACACATATTTATATGTATCTATATGTGTGTGTGATATGTAATAGATATATATGTATGTATATATACCATTTTGAGCGTGACCGTTGCCAGTGCCGCCTAGCTGGCCTTCGTGGGATTTTCGAGCGAGATCGTTGCCAGTGCCCCTGGACTGGCTCTTGTGTGGGTGGCACATAAAATGCACCATTTTGAGTGTGGCCATTGCCAGTACCACCTGACTGGCCTTCGTGCGGGTGACACGTAAAAGCACCCACTACACTCTCTGAGTGGTTGGCGTTAGGAAGGGCATCCAGCTGTAGAAACTCTGCCAAATCAGATTGGAGCCTGGTGTAGCCATCTGGTTTCACCAGTCCTCAGTCAAATCGTCCAACCCATGCTAGCATGGAAAGCGGACGTTAAACGATGATGATGATGATGATGATGATATATCTATATATGTATGTACACAATATATATATTATAAATATATATGTATACAATACTTATATATATATGTATTATATATATCTATGTGTGTGTGTATACAATATATATATTATATATATATATGCATACAATATATATATTTTGTATATATATGTATACGATATATATATATTATATACATGACACACACATATATATATATATATATATATATATATATATATATATATATATATATATATATATACACATACATATATATATATCATATATAAATATACATGTGTGTGTCTGTGCATGTATATATTCATGTGTGTGTGAATGAAAGCATCAGCACAGAGGGCTGATAAATGGGAATCATCAGTAGCCAACCAAATATCATCACAATCTTGACACCTTTCTTTTATAAACTATGTGTTCGTGTGTGTGTTTGTGTGTGTGTGTATAGACACAGACAATCAGATAGATGGATGGGTGGAAGGATGGATGGATAGACTGATAGATAAACAAACTTCTATGTCCATATTTAATGTTAAATTAAGGCTATTATTTCAAACATTTATCGATGGGGTAACTTGATCCATCAGCATTCAGATTATTCTGTCAAAATGTAAAGCTTATTTATTCACATTGTTTTGAATTAATCAGGTATTATCTCATAGATTCCAGGATTCAATATTAGAATGGCATTGTAGGTTAGGTGAGAGAGGTCAGACTGAACCGATTTGAACGTAAAACATATTTCAGATGGATATGACTAATTTAAATGCTAAATGGTTAATACTGAAAGTAGAATGAACTTTATTGTGAAGTTCAAGTTTACTGGGACTTCAAGGCGCATTGAATGGCTTATTCAACGAGCCTTGAATAAGCAGTGAGGTGGAACCTTAAGTCCTACTCAAGGCCAAGGTTTTAATACACATTTACACACTTATACACATGCACTCACATCTATACATATGCATATTTATGTATTTTTAAGTCCGTGTGTATTTTAGGTTTGTGAGTACATGTGTGTGTGTGTGTGTGTGTGTATAT
>NC_068993.1:38024387-38026011 GCF_001194135.2 Octopus bimaculoides | reverse complement strand
TTAACTACATATATATGTATGTATTTATGTATGTATGCATATATATATATATATATATATGTATGTATGTATGTGTATGTATGTGTATGTATGTATGTATGTATGTATGTATGTATATATATATATATATACATATATATATATATAAAAATATGTGTGTGCGTATATCTATATATATACACGCAATGATGGTAATATTATGTATAGTTATGTGTGTGTGTGTGTGTGTGGGCATATATATGTATATATATATGAATGTATATATGCATATACATTCATATATGTGTGTGTGTGTGTGTGTGTGTGTGTGTATCTATATATATACACACACACAATGATGGTAATATTATGTATAGTTATATGTGTGTCTGTGGGGGCATATATATGTATATATATATATGCATATATACATACATATATATATATATATATATATATGTATGTATATGTATGTATATATTTGTATGTATGTATATGTATGTATATGTATGTATATATATATATATGTATATATTAGGTCATCCCATAAATAATACAGTTTTTTTTATACTTCTTTTATTTTTCAAAATTAAGATAAACAAAGTTCTTTCTAAAATACATGTTCCTTCATATTCTACACCGCTTTTCCATCTATCTGGTAGACTGGCAAGGCCTCTCTTCCAAAATTCGCTTATCTATGACATAAGATATTCCTCCAGGACTGTTCTGTCCTCATCTGCCAAATTCATATTTTTTTCGTCCAAATCATTTTGGAGACTTCAGACTAAATGATGATCAGATGGGGCAATTTCCAGCAAATATGATGGGTGGGGTATCGTTTCCCATTCAAACTGCTCCATCCTTTAGAATGTCATCCTAATTCTATGTGGCCGAGCATTATCCTGATGGAAGAACACCATTTGTCTTGAAACCAAAGATGGTCATTTTACTGACTTGAATGACTGGTTGAATAACCAAATCCAGGCTTCTCTGCTAGTCCCTCAACAGTTTCGATGGGATTTTGTTCCACCAAGATTTGCAGGACGTCCTCATCAAACTCTAAAGATCTGCCAGGACAAGGCTCATCTTCTAGGCTGTAGTTTCCGTCTCAGAATTTCTAGAACCACCGTTGACACTGGCTTACGTCTATTGTCGATCACCATATACTGCATTAATATTCCTTGCACTTTCCGTTATATGGTTGCCTTTATTGAACACAAAAAGCAAAATATGCTGAATATGCTCCCTTGTCACTTCTATTATAACTCTGAAAAAAATAACTGTTAAAATCGAACCGCACTCTTAAAAATTCGCACTAAGAATAAGGACAAGGTAAAATTACTAACTGCTTTTATAGCAAGTTGATGCAGGTAGTTTATCCCATCCTTCTCCGACTTTTAGTACATGCAATTGAAAAAAATTATATTATCTATGGGATTACCCAATATATATATATGTATGTATGTATGTATATACATGTGTATATGTGTGTATATATAAATGTATATATATATATATATATATGTATCTATATATGTATATATATATATATATGTATCTATATATGTATATACATATATATCTATGCATATATATATATATGTATGTATATATATATATGAATGTATATATATATATATATGAA
>NC_068993.1:38020598-38024068 GCF_001194135.2 Octopus bimaculoides | reverse complement strand
TATATATATATATATATATATATATATATATATATATATATATATGTATGTATGTACGTACGTATATATGTATATATATATGATGCATTTCTTTTAGTTTCTGTCTACCAAATCCACTCATGAGGCTTTGGTTGGTCTGGGGCTTATTATAGAAGACAATTGCCCAAGGTGCCACACATTGGAACTGAACCCAGAACCATGTGGGTTAGGAAGCTAGCTTCTCACCACACTGCCATACACACACACACACACACACACACATACACACACACATTCACTTGAATGTATATACAACTGAAACTACATATATGCGTGTGTGTTGAATCAGAAGGTCCTTTATCATTAATATAAACCAGCTAATGATTGAGGTCAGTTGAATATCTTAATGAGCATCACATCACCCTCTCCCACCCCATTGTGTATCCTTTGCTCTCACACCTCCCATCTCCCCACTAAAGCCTTCACCCATCTTCCACTGTAGATATTAAGCATTAGCAGCCCACTGAGCCCCAGTCTCTGTATTGAGTACCATGGTTCAGGGATAGCTGTTCTCCTACCCTGCTAATTATACTGACACTTATCTGGACCACTCTGGGATGCTGAACTAACCATGCTTGAATAACTGAATGGAATTGCCATTAGGCTAGATGTGTGTGTGTGTGTGTGTGTGTGAAAATATATTAAAAACAAAATAGCAAAAATATTGGTAAACATACATATGTATATACATACATACGTATGTATGTATGTATGTATGCATGTATGTATGTATAAATATATATATATATATATATGTACATATACAAAATTGGAATATATACATCATTTGAATGTTAAGGGGATATCTACATTACGCTGTGTGTGTTAGTATGTCTGTATACACACACACACAAACGCAAATATACATACATATATATATATATATATATATATATATATATATATATATATATATATATATATATATATATATATATGCATATGTACACACACATATATACTAGTACCTAAATATATGATATTTATATCCACACACACACACGTGTGTATGGACATGTATAGGTATATTTGTATATATGTTTACCTATATACATCTGTGTGTGTGTTTATACATATATATGTGTATGTATGTTCATATATATAGTCATACATATGAATAGAATATATATATAAATATATGTATATATATATATATATATATCCAATAAGTATGTGTGTGCAGATAGATGTATTAGAATAATTCCTACATTCAATACTTGCATAAACTTCACAGGACATTTTTCAATTACACATATATATAAACACACACACACAAGCAAGTGCACACGCACATGCACCCACTCCACACACACATACTAACACATACAAGCAAGCACACACAGTCCCACACAAATATTTTTCCTTTATTCACTTCAATATTTTTCTTTCCCTTCATTAAATGCTTCTTTCTAATTAATGTTCCGATCAACCCCTTACCGATTTTTTTTTTTATCCTCCAGATCTTTGTTTCAACACCGACAATCCATTTTAAAAATTTTTCCGCAAAAAAAATAAATAAGACGATGTAGCTGTCAATGAAATGAAAAATGGTTAGCGTTAGTTAATTAAAACCTTAAACATTCGGAATATTTTGCGTAATATCAATTGAAATACATCAATATGCAAATGTGCTGCCCCCTTTGTTGTTACTCAACATGCTAACAGGAGCAGTCAAATCTTCCACATATCATATTCTACTCTCTTAAAAGATGAAGGATTCTTTAAATCTTCAATTTTTTCCCTCTTTTAATCGTTTCTGTTATTGGACTGTTTTACTCAAACACATTGATTCCCCCTTATTTATTTATTTATTTCTAAAGTCTTGTATTCATTCTATCGGTCTGTTTTGCCTAACCTCTAAGTTTCAGGGATGTAAACAAACTAACAATGGTTGTGAAACAGTGTTGGGACAGACATATATACACAAAGGCACACAGACACACATGTGTATGCATACATGTATGTACCATTTAATGTACACTAAATTAATATGAAAGCTACTAATTGTTTCATGCGATTAAGAAACTTGGTTGAGCAGATTTTTACAACATGCATTGTGCTCTGAGCAATCTTCAGGCTCTCCGAGGGTGCATAAAACTATATTTATCTCTCACTGGATGGAGTCCTTTTTTTGTTGATTCTACCTTAACAGAACTGCAAACGACATGTATGTATGTATATATATATTTATATATATATTTATATATATTGGAAGGTTTGGAGGTGATGTACAGGAATTATATATTAGAAAAAATAATAATCAGGTTCTCAGATATCTGGATGGTTGTATATTTACAGATTTTTATTCATATGTCATATGTTTTGTAAATTAGCGCTTTCACCTAGTTTTGTAGGTTTTTCAAATTTGAAAACTCACATACAATTTATATATATGTCATTTCATCATGTTGAACCCTTAATTCCTACAATTTTTTTTCTCTCTCTATTTTTTTTTCTTCTCCTTTCTGTCAAAAAGTGGAAGCTCAAAATGTCAAAGACTTTTCAGTTCTTCCTGAGCATAAAGCTAATACACTTGCTTGTTTTTTTCCTCACTTGTCTTCATCTTTTGTTTCCCGTAAATTTGAACTATATATATATTTATATATGCACACATACACATATACATATATATATACATATATATATAGATAGGTAGATAGATAAATACATACATACACACACACACATATATATATGTACATATGCATTATATATATATATATGTATATATACACTTATACAACAGGCTTCTTTTAGTTTCCAACAACTAAATCCACAGAGAAGGTTTTGGTCAGCCTGGTGCTATTGTAGAAGACACTTACCCAAGGACTGTGTGCTGGGGAAGTAAACTACCTACCACATAACTATACCCAATGGATTTCTTGATACATAATATCTTGAAAAAAAAACAGAAATAAGACAAGATGGCCATCTTATTTTATACCTGGTGGACATTTGGCTAAGAACAACATGCTAACATGTTATACATATGATATATAATGATGGTGATGAATGACAGGGGACTTCTTTCCAAAACTCCTGATGCATCATTCCTAATACTGGCTTTAAATTTTGGCACAAGGCCTGTAATTTGGTGGGGTGAAGCAAGTCGATTAAATCAACTCCAGTGCTCAACTGGTTCTTATTGTATCAACCCTGAAAGGATGAAAGGTAAAGTCAACCTCAGCAAAATTTAAACTCATTACATAAAGACAGACAAAATGCTGCTAAGCATTTTGCTTGGCTTGCTAGCAATTTTGCTAGTTCACCGCCCAACGTCATTCTTAATATTTTAAAATAAAAAACATTATTTAATTCAAGAACTCAAAAATACATCGAAACTTCAAGAAGTTCCAGAGAAGTACTTCCATATTATTTATCATCTAAAGCTATAATAATTGAAAGTGTGTGTGTGTGTTTGTCCCCAAACC
>NC_068993.1:38009783-38013589 GCF_001194135.2 Octopus bimaculoides | reverse complement strand
TATATATATATAAGCAATGTTAAATCTCTGAACGAGGTATTGCTGAATATTGATATAGATGTAGGCACACACACGTACACAAACACACACACACACACACACGTATGTTATTGTTGTTGTACTTCTACTGTTCTCTGTAGTCAGCGCAGCATTTCACAACATGTTTAAGAGTTTCTCTCACCTGGCTCTCATAGTCACATGGAGGAGACTTGTCAGTCTTCGGTGGTGTGGATTATATATATGTGTGTGTGTATGTGTTCTGTGTACATGTGTGCGTATGTGTGTGTGTGTGCGTGTATGTGTGAAGGCACATGGTCTTGTAGTTAGGTTATTGCTATCATGATTGTAGGGTCATGGTTTCTCTTGGCAATGTTGACCTGCCTAACCAACCAGCCAGCCAGCAGGATGGCATCATTTAAAAGCTACAACAAATCAAGGAAGGGCATTGTGACCAGCAATGTATAACAACATCTGATAATCTGGTCAATACAGTAATATATGTATGTATGTATGTATGTATGTATGGTTGGATGGTTGGATGAATGGTGGGATGGGCGTATTAGTATTTATCTCCTAATTTGGGCTCTACAATGTCCCTACATCTGTTTCCTAGCGACCTGGCATATTCACAATGGAAGTTTATTAAAAGATGTTCCTATATCATTAAAATACAATCTCTCTCTTTCTCTCTCTCTCTCTCTCTATCTCTCTCTCTCTCTCTCTCTCTCTCTCTCTCTCTCTCAGTTCTCTTTTTAAAAATCTGGAATAATGAAATTACCAATTCCAATTACTAATGATCTTGTGCTTTTAGAATGACTGAGACAAAGAATTCACAGGAGGTATTACACCAGTCAGGCTAAGTGGCATGAGTTCTAGGAGTATAACATGAGCAACATGATTGGGGAATAATCATAGCCATCATTGGTCTCACTGGTGGGTCCACTTGGATCATTTGCATATGGTTGTACCTGTTTGGACATACTTGGTTGGGTTTCATATACATTATATTGTGACTTGAAACTGACAGAAATTATCTTTGCAATGAGGAGATGGAAACTACCACTAATGGCATTCAAAATACAAAAGCAATTATTAGTGAATGAGACCAACAACATTATCAGTTCAATGTTCACTTTCCCATACTTGCAGGAGTCATTGAAATCATGAATGCAGGTTTTCTATAACCTGATGCCTTTCCTGTCACCAACACTCACCTGTTTCCAGGCAAGGTGGGTTCTCAGGGTTTTTTTTGAGGAAGGACCAACACCTGCATGTCAGTAACACTCATCTACAGCCATCACTCTATATCAAAGCAAGACACAAATACAAGACACAAATACTCAGACACACATGTGCGCGCACACACACACACACACACACACACACACACACACGCACACACACCTATATGGTAGGAAGGACATTCAGCTGTAAAACATATTCATCTAACTCATGCCTACCAAATCCACCCACACGGGTTTGGCCAACCCAGGGAGCTATAGCAGAGGACACTTACTCAAGGTGCCCTGCACCGGGACTGAGCCCAAAACCATCTGGGCTGCTAGTGCACTTCTTAACCTCACAGCCATGCCTTGAGATGACTCCAAAAAATATCAGATAATCAGATACTTTTGGGGTTTGTTCTTGTCCAGCTTAAGCAGGGATCCAGGTGGACACTCAGGTGTATGTAGTGTGCAAGGTGTGCATATATATATACATATGTATGTGTGTGTGTGTGTACATGTAAGTGAATGTTGACATTATGCATGTCACTATTTGAGCAAATTGGTGATGATGTTTACATTACTGTTTTGGTGCAATGACTAGTCTCTGCACTTTTGAAAAACAAGTGATGGTTGGTGACAGGAAGAGCATCTAGTCATAAAATGCTGCCTCAAAAAGCAATTTTCATCCAAGTCATGATTCCATGGAATAACACACACACCTCCAGTAACAATTTGCAAGAATAGTTAATTCAATCCATCACATTTTTGTATTCTTCTGCAATAGAAAACAAGTATTTTTCCTAAATGATAACAGTACCTCACTCTTTCATTGGCTAACACAAACCACATAAGGGTTGCATATAGAGGTCAGTAATTCCAAACTGAAATGGACATTTTTCTTAAAGGGGGTCAATTATATTTGAGTTAATAACAAAACTTTCTGTTTTGGTTTTTCTGTATCCCTTTTGTATATGAGAATACGCTTTCCTTTCACTGAATCAAAAATATGCTGGAAAGCTTGAAGCTTTATTTCTTTGCATGGAGGTATAAGGAGAACACCCACCAGTCAAAATTTTTAGCATTCAGGTGCGTGTAATTAGCAATGCCTGCTACAACCATTATACACCTGGCATTTGCAATATACTCCCATTTCACCATGGGTTGCATTCTGTTTTGTTATTCAGGAATCAAACATATTTTGAAAGAATTGTTGCATTACTTTTATTTCTAGACCTAAACAAATAGGTGTGTTATATGAATCTTGTTTTAAAGGTCCTCTCAGTTTTTCTAATGTATCTTTTTACTGCTCATTTTATATCTACCATTAACAAACCATGTATAATTACTCTCATTGCTTTTGAAAGCTATGTCTAACTGTGCACAAAATTATACAAGGAGTTCCAAGAAACACATATGGAAGCCAAAAGTTTTCTCTCTTTAAGAAAAATATTTTTCAGGGAGTGATTATCAATCCTTCATGTGAATGAAATGTGTTAGCAATTAAAAAGACAAAGGCTTAATGCCATCATGGATTAAAGCATATTGTCCATTACAGACCAATTTGGACATCTGCTTGATTGGATATTTGTGAAACTGAAAGTAATGAGAAATGGCATCAGTTGCAGAATTGAACTTTGTTAAAATATTGTATATCAGGTTGACTTAGATTTACATAACTTTAAGGTTTACAGATACAAAAAAAAATGATTTTGTTTTCTTTTATGTTTAATTTTGGTGCAGAAATATCTATCCAAAGGATCAGATAGGAATTTCTGTTTGAAGATTCATGCAATGCAATTTTGTGTTAAGCTGTTAACACACACACACACACACACACACACACACACACACACACACACACACGTGGCACACACACACACGTGTACGCACATGCACACACTCATTCGCAAACATATGTACATTTATATAACAGGGGCTTCTTTCAGTTTTCATTTCCAAAATCCACACAAGAGACTTTGGTAGGCTTGAGGTTGATGTAGAAAACACTTCTCCGAAGTGCTGTGCAATAGGACTGAACCCAAAACGATGTGGTTGTGAAGCAAACATTTTACTATGCCACCACACCAGAAATCTGCACCATTTAACATTTAAGGAGCATGTGGAACTCAAACCAATGAGGGGAGCCATTACATGGTCTATGAACATGCTAAAAATAACAGCAAAATCTTCCTCAGGTTAGTTCCTAATATCTCAGAAGAGGTGACAAAGTCATATGTTCCTGGCACATAGGGGAAAGATGAGAGAAACATGGTGAGATTGTCTTTGATCACAGGTTTGATCACTGAGGCTTGATCTGGTGTTGAATACCCACAACTACCTCATTGAAAACTTATTCTATAATGAGATTGTTCTATAATATATATACATACACACACACACACACACACACATATATATATATACATATATACGACGGGCTTCTTTCAGTTTCCGTCTACAAAATCCACTCACAAGGCTTTGGTCGGCCCGAGGCTATAATAGAAGACACTTTCCCAAGGTGCCACGCAGTGGGACTGAACCCGGAACCATGTGGTTGGTAAGCAAGCTACTGACCACAAT
>NC_068993.1:38008159-38009254 GCF_001194135.2 Octopus bimaculoides | reverse complement strand
CAGTGATGCCCCAGCATGGCCGCAGCTCTTGAGGCTGAAACTAGTAAAAAAAAAAAGAAAAAAAAAAGAAAATAATTCTTTGAGAGACATTTGCAAACAAGTGGAGGGAAAGTGTGTTGAAATGTCTGTGTGTCTGTCTTTGCGTGGGTGTATATGGCTGTGTGCATGTGTGCTTGGTGTGTGTATGTGTGTGTGCATGGGTGCATGTGTGTGTGTGTGTATGCGTGCGCATGTGGTGTGTACCAGGATCTGGGCTTGTGTGAAGCAAGTATCTGTTATGTTTTCTAAAGAAAACAATAAGTCATATCCTGCCGATCCCCTCAGCAACTTCTTAAATACACAATTACTTCATATTCTATTCTACTAATATATATATATATACATACATGTGTGTGTGTGTGTGTGTAATATATTCATCTATATTTTTGGAACAAAAACTACAACTTGCATGAAGAGCTCAGTAACAAGTTGAGACACTATGAAGCATATATCATCATCATCACGATCGTCATCGTCATCGTCATCGTCATCAACACCATCATCTTCATCTTTTAATGAAGTATAACATACTTATTACATATGAATATGTTGAATCATTGTTTCAAGTTATGTCTTGCTTTGTGACTAACCACCATGTATATATACCTCCATCCACACATACATACACATACATATATATATGTATATACACACCATCATCATCACATATATATGTATGTATATACTTATATATTAGACTTACAACCATGTCAGTTTTACCTATTTCTCTGTAGATTGAACAATTGAGAAAAGGCTTTCATTGATTTTTAACCGTTGTTGTGGTCTCATCAGAAGTCTCTACATCACTTGACCAATCTGAGAGAAATCTGGTATGTGTGTGTGTGTGTGTGTGTGTGTGTGTGTGTGTGCATGTTCATATATATATACATATTTAAATTTTTTTCCTCTCCTTTTCTTTTCTTTCTGCTGAAGTGCATAGGCTTGAAACGTCAAAGACTTTTCCATTTATCCCACGCATCAAACAAATACAGCTCCTTGTTGCTCCCTCACCTATCCCTGTCTTTTGCTTTTTGTCCATTTGAACAATATGTTTAT
>NC_068993.1:38005655-38007732 GCF_001194135.2 Octopus bimaculoides | reverse complement strand
ATATATATATATATATATATATATATAACACATGATCACATGACCGACCAAACTATCAGATGTTGTCGCACATCGCTGGTCACAATGCCATTTTGCATTGTTTTAGCCTCCAGCTGATGCCACCCCCACTGACCAGATGTGCAAGACATATTTGGTAATCATGATTTTGTGTAATTACATCCACATTAGATGATTGCACACAAATATGTACATATATAACTGGGTTATATATATATATATGTATGTGTGTATGTATGGTGAGGGTTGTGTGTGTGTGTGTGTGTTGTAGTTTAATATTCTTTTACTGGCTTCAGTGATAGGTTTGTGGCCTTGCTGTAGCAGCACCACTTCAAGGATTTTCAGTCAATCACATCAAAACCAATACTGATTTCATTGTGTTAATTAAATAACTCATCTATATTTATCTCATTTGTTATACAACACAACACCACCCAATAATTCAAGTTTTGCCTTAACACCTTTTTTTTTTTGTTTTTTGTTTTTAATTACTCATTCGTCAACACAAACATAGAATCAATTCCAGTGTACTGAAATTCCGCTGATATAGTAGAATTGGCCAACTTAATGACCTCAAAGAAGACATTCTATGAAGGTTCCCTGCAGTAGGTTTGAACACATTATAGATATAATCAATGAGCTATGATCAACCTATAGATTTTTAATTAAATTATTTTAAAATGTTATTGTTCTGTTTATATGTTGTTGCTATTGATGTCATGTAGCTGGCAGAATCATTAGCACACTGGGTGAAATGCTTAGCGGTATTTCATCTGCTGTTACATTCTGAGTTCAAATCCTGCCAAGGTCGTTTTGCCTTTCATCCTTTCTGGGTCAATTAAATAAGTACCAGTTGTGCGCTGAGGTTGATGTAACCAACTTAAACCCTTTGTCTGTCCTTGTTTGTCCCCTCTATGTTTATCCCCCTGTGGGCAATAAAGAAATAAATATTATATGATATAGAAAAGTTTTGTAAGTGAATTTGGTAGATGGAAAGAGGCCTATCAAATATATATATATATATATATATATGACCCCTTTTGGTCAAGAATGACCATGGGATTGCACCTAGAATGTTACCCTCCAAGGCACAAGTCTGGGCAAGGTTGTTTATAGAAGACTAGCAGTCATCCATGCATACCAGCCTCTCCGCTCCATGTCACTGCTGTTATCCAAGGGAAAGGTAAAGGCCGATACAGCTTGGCACCTATGATGTTGCAACTCATTTCTACAACTGAGTGAACTGGAGCAACGTGAAGAAAAGTGTCTTGCTCAAGAACACAACACAGTGTGTTGCTCAGTGGTTAGAGTGTTGAACTTATGATATGTATATATATATATATATTTATATATATATATATACACACACACACACACACATATATATATATATATATGTTCATATTTGTGTGTGTGTCTGTGTTTGTCCCCCTCCCCACCATCGCTTGACAACCGTAACTTAGCAGTTCAGCAAAAGAGACCGACAGAATAAGTACTCGGCTTACAAAGAATAAGTCCTGGGTTCAATTTGCTCGACTAAAGGCGGTGCCCCAGTAAACACAAGTAAAGGAATAAAAGAAAGGACCGAGCACTGGCGCATATGCAATCAACTGGCGCCAAGCACCGAAATTTCAAGCCTCGTCCCTATAGCAGAAAGGACAATACAACAGGGAATGTGCTGAGCAGCATTTCTTTGGAGTCTTTGCATTCTGAGTTCACTTCCTGCCAAAGTTGACTTTGCTTTTCCTTCTTTGGGTCTGACACGATAAAGTACCTCTCAAGTATTAATCCATTACCTATCAGTGATCTCATATGAGATCACTTAAAAATTACAAATTTTGTAATTATCTGTCAATATTTACACATATCTAACCTTTTTGCTATATCTACTAGGTATATTTCTCTGATATTCAAATGAGATTTGCTAATTTTTCACCCAATATCTTGCTTATTTCTATTTAAAATGTTATTTTGAAATGTTATTTTGATCATTCCAGCGTGTTTCTAAGGCTGTTTTATGCTAGAAATCAAAGTTTCATAAAACAAATTCCAGTTAATA
>NC_068993.1:38001446-38004800 GCF_001194135.2 Octopus bimaculoides | reverse complement strand
ACACACACACACACACACACACACACACACACACACACACATCTATTCCTCTCTGGACATTGCAGGATTACTTATTTTTGCCAGCTGAGTGGACTGGAACAATGTGAATTGAAGTGTTTTGCTCAAGAACACAATGCGTCACCTGGTCCAGAAATCGAAACCACAACCTTACGATCATGGTGCTGACACCCTAACCACTAAACCACGCGCCTCCACAATAATAATAATAACAACAACAACAATAATAATAATAATAATAATCCTTTCTAATACAGGCAGAAGTTTGGGGTGAGATGGTAAGTTGATTACATCGACCCCAGTGCACAACTGGTACTTAATTTATCAACCCCAGTGGAATTTCAACTCAGAACATAGCAATGGACAAAATGCTTAGGAGCGTGCTAATAAGTCTGTTAGCTCACCACCTAAATAATAATAATAATAATGATCCTTTCTACTAGAGACACAAAGCCTGAACTTTGTGGGGAGGGGATTAGTCAATTACATCATCCCCAGTGTCTCACTGGTACTGAATTTATCAACCTCAAATGGATGAAAGGATAAGTCGACATCAGAGAAATTTGAACTCAGAACATAGCCTTTCACTTTGTGTTCTAACAATTCTGACAGCTTGCCACTTTAAAAATGGTTTCAAATTTTGTCACCAAGGGCAGCAATTTGGGGGGGGCGAATGAGCCAATTACATCAGCCCCCAATGTTTCACTGGTACATATTTAATCTACCCCAAAAGGAGGAAAAGTAAAATCGACCTCAGCAGAGTTTGAACTCAGAACATATCAACGGGTGAAATACCGCTAAGCATTTCGTCCGGCACCCTAACGATTCTGCCAGCTCAGTAATAATAACACTGATGGGGGCGATACCCCTTCTACTTGTCATCTCATTCCCCCATACCATTCACCCTCTGTCTCTTCCTCTCCCTATCCTTTTCTCTATCATCTTCCTTTCTCACCTCCCTCCCTCCCTCTTTTTGACCATTCCATTGCTTAAAACAAATCCATACCAGGGGGTGGGAGACTGAGCATATTCTCTCTCTCTCTCTCTTTCTCTTTTAGATGGTGGTGACGGAAATGGCGATGGTTGTGTGAGACAGGATTTGTTACACCAACTCCACCATGACCACCACCACCACCACCACCAAATATTACACAAACTCACCACCCCTGCCACTATCCTATTGCTACCTCCACAACTAGGGCCATAACCATCATCATCATCATCATCCTCATCAACACCATCACCACCACCACCACCACCAAAACCACTGCCGTCATCATTATCATCATCATCATCACCACCATCATTATCATCATTATCATCATTATCATCATTATCATCATCATCATCATCATCATTATCATCATCATCATCATTATCATCATCATCATTATCATTGCCATCATCATCATCATCATCATCAATTAGCTTCATCAGCAGTGACTTATCAAATCTTTTCCTTTGACCCATCTCATGTCTTCTCCCTATCTTCAATTTCTCCTACTACTACCACTCTACAACTACTACTACTTCTCCTCCTCCTTCTTCTTCTTCTTCTTCTTCCCAATGTATCTCCTTCATTTTCTTCTTTCTTCTTTTCCTTCTCCCTAACCCATCTCCTTATTGCTGTTGTTGTTCTTCTTCATCATCTTCTTGTCTTCCATCTTCTGTACTGGATCCAAACTCACCACAACAACCAGGCAGCCACTTACGGCTTCCGTACCCCCACCCACCACCACAACCGCCACCACCACCATCACACCACTATGGCCATCAGAAGTACTTCCTACTTTCTACTTGCAAAAAGACACAGTCCCTTTTCTCTCTTCCTCTCCCTCTCTCTCTCTCTCTCGCCTCTGTCTTTCTCTCCCTCACTTCTCCTTCCCCCCCTCTCTCTCTCTCTGTCTCTCTTTTCTGATTCCTCCTCCTCCCCTCTAATTCTTCCCCCAAACAGTTAGCTTTCCATGTTGTTTAGATTCCTACACAGTAGTTAAAGAGTATGCTTTTGAAGAAAATAATTTTTTTTCTTCCATCGGCAGCAGTGACAGGAGATAAAGCAGGGGGGAGGGTGGTGATGGTGAGGGGGGAGGCTAGTCGAAGCAGAAAAATACCCCCAACTAGAACACTTTTCTAAATATTGGCGCACAACACCAAGTTCGGGGGTGGGGGTGGAAGGGGGTAAGGTGTAGAATGGGTGGTGCGGGAGGATGTGGTGGGTATGGGTGCAGTCAGTAAATTCGACTCCACTCTTCGACAGGTATTTATTTAACCGGCGGTCCCAGAAGAATTTGAACCCCAGAACGCAGAGGAATGTTATTACATACCACTTTCAAGGAATTTAGTTCGGCGCTGTACCGTAATTGTATCTAAGGTAGGTAAAACGGAGCTAGACATTTTAAGGGGTTCGCTATTGTTGATTAGAGGTGACCAAAGTTTACGAAGGAAGCTTCTATGTGGTCGCTTGATCTGCTAGAAATAACAGCCAAAACTCCTTCCGTTCAGTTCGCACCCCACTAATTTGGTGTTAGGTCTCTTGTAAATAGTAAAATGAATGAATAAACTAATTGATAATTAATTAATAATGAGATGGTCACGGCTAGAGTGTATTTCATTATTTCTGTTCGTTTAAAGCCGACCCGGGGTTATATAAGAGCAACAACAACATCAATAACTACAACAAGGAATTTTTTCTGATTCTGGGAGGATAAAAAGATATTTTTTTTTAATCAGTTACCACATCTACTGCCAGCGGGATTTGAACTCACGACAGAAAGGAATATTACAAAATAACAATACAAAATAATTTGTTCGACGCACTACTAAATCTACCATGCAGTGATAATAGTCGTATAATTCTATCTTTATTGGCCACAGGGGTGCATACATACAAAACGTGCCATACAAAGATGGTGGATGGGGAGAACACATGTAGAGATGTATGTGTTTGTATGTATGTATGTATGTATGTATGTATGTATGCATGTATGTATATGTATGCATGTGTATCTAGCTATATATTTATGTGTGTGTGTGTGTGTATAATGTCTATATATGTATGTATGCGTGTATATATATTCTTTTATTCTTTTACTTGCCTCAGTCATTTTGACTGCGGCCATGCTGGAGCACCGCTTTTAGTCGAACAAATCAACCGCAGGACTTATTCTTTGTAAGCCTAATACTTATTCTATAGGTATCTTTTGCCGAACCGGTAAGTTTCGGGGATGTAAACACCCCAACATCGGTTGTCAAGCGATGGTGAGGGGTCAAACACAGACACACAACTACATACATTATATATATATATATATATATATATATATATATATATATGTG
>NC_068993.1:37999386-38001436 GCF_001194135.2 Octopus bimaculoides | reverse complement strand
ATTATATATATATATATATATATATATATATATATATATATGTGCGTGTTTATACATATATTTTATGCACAACGCACACGCACACGCACATACATACAATACATACATATATACTTTCAACTCTATTATTAATGTATATACATACGTACATGCAAACACACCATACACACACACACATACACACATGAGTGTATGTATGTATAAACGGAATGCGGGTGCAAAAACGCAATATAATTAATCGTCATATTTAAATTACTCATGAGTTCCGAACGCTGTCTTTTAGAAGTGGGGCCCACACTTTTCCCTAGGCCCTAACCCCTACCCTAAGAGAGAGTAATGGATAGAATATAAATATTACGAGCTAAACACGGAGTACACTAAAGAAATAAGGGCCGACTCCACTTCACACATACGTACACGCGCGTACACACACACACACACATAGGGGTAGGACCTATCTTAATTCCGACAAGCTTTTGGCCTCCAATTACTTTGTTCATATTAAGTTCTCAGAATTTTCCCCGTAAGCATCTCCGAGTTTGGGTGAATGACCGGCGAAATTTCCAAGTGTAGGACAATTACTGGGATATTGGTTATGTGTCCAAACCCTGTGTTCGTAACCAAAGGAGTGCCCTTCACTTTCTGAAGGTTTGAGATGGACTTTTAGGGGTGCGACTTAAACAGGAAATGTATTTTTCATTTCTTATTAAAAATTGTGTTTGCAAAATAACATTATTAACTACCTTTTTAGAATAACTTTGTTCTAATAAACACACCTAGAACTTCATTATTCCATAGTACTGTATGTAGTTTATTATAAAAAAAAATAGTTAATTAATTAATATAAAATTTACTAGCTTTTTTTTTCCATTTTCAATATGAGATATAATTTTTGAAGAGGATACAAAAAATTATCAAGTATTTCCTTAGTGTGTGGGATACAAAAACGGTTCAAAATCACTGATCTAAAAAGAATCTCTTTTTCTCTCTCTTTCACACACACACACACACACACACATATACTGCTGTTTATAAAAGAATTAACGCGGTTGTTGACTCTTTTGATACGAACCCACCTGAGATCATTCCTACTTTTGTGCTACAAACTTCCTGTTTTAAGTGATCTAAATTTAAAACTTTCTTTCATCAAAACTTATTAATATTCATATTCCAAACATCCGTTAAATAATGACAAAATGCTTCATTATTTTTCAAAATTAATTTACACGGTAAAGAAACGGTTAATAAAACCGTTATTTTAACTAAATTCTTCGTTACTTTCAAAATTAATTCAAACAAAGTCAGGGTATGTTTTAACAGAAATAGACGGGGCTTTCTCTTGTCGCTTCCTATAACCACCAGGAATCAAGCTCACACACTGCAGATATTTGGATATTTACCACAGCATTCCCCACATGTTGTGGCAGGGCTGAAGGAGAGGTTTATGAACTGTTTATGGATTTATGGGGTGCGATATGCTTTACTAATAATCCATCATTTCTTTTTGTCTTCGATCTTACCTCAGCCACACACCCTCATACACACACACCTGTCGGCTATAGTAGCTTCTCCCTCCAACACAATTATCCCCTTATCTTCCGTAAGACCCAAATCAGTTCGTCATCTCTTCAAGTTCCCGTTGTTAATTCTTATAAGCACCCGTGATGTTCAGGTTTTCATAGAGGGCGAAAGGTAACCCTCCACTTTTTCCCTTCTTGTTTTCTTGAGGAACTCCTAACCAAAGGCCTAAAAGATTAGTAGTAGGTTTCAGCCGGTACATACCGGTGGGTGCCATGCCGGGAGAGCTAAGAAAGAGGAGGTGCTGAGGTCAGTTGTTGGGGGCCCCTACCCTCAAAAATAATTTTTTTAAAAACTCACAACCCCCACCACCACTCATGCCCCCCCCCCAAAAAAAAACTGTTTTATCCTGTCTTACCAAATTCCTCTTGGAAGTTCTGTTTCCATTCTCTTACCTTTGGACACATTCCTTTATATTTATTATTTATTTATTGGTCCTTTTTTTGTAATATTTTTTCTTAGTCTCAAACGT
>NC_068993.1:37994280-37998682 GCF_001194135.2 Octopus bimaculoides | reverse complement strand
AAGCCCGTCGAATAGATAGATAGATAGATAGATAGATGTGTGTGTGTCTTTGTGTGTGTCCCCACTACCGCTTGACAACCGGTGTTGGTTTTTTTACGTCCCCGTGACGTGGCGGTTCGACAAAAAGAACCGACAGAATAAGTAAACAGGTTTAAAAACGAGTACTGGACTCGATTTGTTTCGACTAAAAATCCTTGAAGGCAGTGCCCCAGCATGGTCGCAGTCCGAAAACTGTAACAAGCAAAGCATAAACAATAAAGTTGTGTGTGTGTGTGTGTGTGTGTGTGTGTGTATGAGTGAGTGTGTGTGTCTGTGTGCAAGCGCGCGTGTGTATTTGTGACGAAGATGATACAAGTTGCATTGAATCAACTGTTTTGTGATCGCTATTTCTTTCTTTCTTTCTTTCTTTATTTTGTGAACGAAGATGGAGGAAGAGGAATAGTTTAGCGAGGCGTATGTGACCAGATGTGGGTGTGAAAGGTGTAAAGTCAAAGCTCTGAGTGGGAATTGAACTTAAAACAAACGGCATTCTAAAACTGGGTAAGAAAGAAGATTGTGCAAACGAGACACAGGGAGGAAGGGTGAGAGATGAGGAAGTAAACGTACAGGAAAGATAATTGTACAATCTTGTTCCCTCCTACCCCTTTCTCTCTCGCTCTCTCGCTCTCTCACGCTGTTTGTGTCTGTCTATCGTTTTGTCTTTTAACTATGTCTGTTTGTCAGTCTCTCTTTCTCTCTCTCCATTGAGAGAAATAAAAACAGAGAGAGAGAGAGGGGCAGGAGGAGAGAGGAAGAAGCAGAAAAAAGTTTCATAAAGGGACTTTGATTTTAACATACCTTACAATACAACTCTTACTTCCTCTCTTTCCTTCCTACCACCACCACCACCACCACCATTATAACTATACCCTCCTCCTTTTATCTACTCCTCCTCCTATTTTGCCTCTCCTCCCATCTCTTAACTATTCTTCGTTCTCGTCGTCATCTCTTTTTGTCTTTTTTTTGTTAAAAATGTTTTTATTCTTTTCTTTTTGTCTTTCATCACTTCGCACGTATTCTCTCACTCCCTCCCACTTTCTCCTAACCACTTACTCCCACTCCAACTATTTCTACCCCCCCTTTCCATCCGTCCAACCATCCATCCACCTCCTCCTCTTCTTATCTTTATTCTTTCTTTTCTTTTTCCTTCTTCCTACTCCCACCGCCGCCGCCACTACAATGCTGCTGTTTACAGTTACTGCTACCACTATCACAACGCTTGCTCCTCCCCTCCTCCCTCCACCACCAGTTTTCTACATCTTTTGTCTCCACCCTCTTTTAACTTTACTGTCTACATAAATTATATATATATGTATGTGTATATATCTATATATTATATATAAACGCACGTATTCTTTACTCCTCCTCCAATCCACCTGACGTCACCTCCTCCTACCACATCTATCGTTATGTCTAACTTTTTTTGCTTTGTTTAACGTTGTTTTTCTTTTTGTTTTTTTTCCCTTGTTATTTTACCTTCTGTCTTTTACTTCCAAATCAAATCTTATTCTCATCTCTTAATAATTCTTCCATCCACGCCATTCCACCACCCCCACCCACCCCGCCGCCGCTTAATCTACCCGTTAATCCACCCTTTATTCTTTCTTTCTCGTTCACAACCCCCTCCCTCCCTTTCTTTGCTTTCATTCCTACACTTTTTCATCAATCGTTCTTTGCACTCAGCCTCCTTCCTTTTTCGTTCATTAATTCCTTCACTCACTCACTTATTCATTTACCTAAACCTTCCCTCCATATTTTTCAATCATTTTTTTTCACTCACTTCCTTTTCGTTCATTAATTCCTTCACCCATTCGTTTACGTAAAAAAAAGACTTCCTTCCTTTTTCCAATCGTTCTTTTCCTTCTCTTCCTCTCCCGCCACAAACTTACGAATTCTTTCATTCCTTCACTCACTTATTCGTGTACCAAACCCCCCTCTCTCCTTCATTTTATTTCACTCTTTCTTCATCGCTTATTCCTATTCTCATTCTCTCTATAATGTCTATTATAATAATCACTTGTTCTCTCCACTTAACCACACACGCACATATATATATACATATCAATACACACACACTATGTTAAACATACAAACACACACATACATACTAACACGCACATAGAAACAAACACATACTGTTTACTACACATACACACACAACACACGCTTACACACATACATTCGCTTTGTTCTCTTCTCCTCCGCCTTCTCCTCACACTTTTGTTTGTATGAAGTTTCTCCCCCTCTCTCTTTGTCTTTCTGTCTTTTTCTTACTCTATCAATCTCAATCTCTCACACTCCTCCCTTTATCATACACACATTCAAACGCGCGCGCTCATTCACTCAATCCTGCACCTCTTCCTCCTCCTCCTACTCTCCTTCCCCTTTGTTTGTTTCTCTCTGTCTCTTTCTCACACTTTCTTTCTCTCGCATTCTCCCACCATCCCTACCTCCCTCCCACTCTTTGTGCTCCTCTGCCTTCATCTAAAATGGTATTTTTCATGTTTCTATGAATAAAAGTACACATTAAACCAATAGTAGCATTCTAAGAGTCTTTTATTAAAGGAAAGAAAGAGAAAGAGAGCGAGAGAGCGAGCGCGAGAGAAAGAAAGAAAGAGGAAACGATACAAGGGAGGGAGAGCGAGGGTGAAAAAGAAAAAGAAAACTAAGATAAACAATAAACAAAGCAGGCAATAACTTCACAGTACCATATCAGCTTTCTTCAGAGAGTAATAGCATCATGATAGTTCAAAATGGTTTTCCAGTGCTGAAGTAAGTTTTGTCTTCAATTATTTTTACCTTTTTCAAAAAAAAGAAAAGAAAGAAAGTTGTTTCCATTATCCCGTTAATATTTTTTAATTGTATATATGTCATTTACACCTATCTATCCATCTGTCTATCTATGCAGCTTTCTATCTATCTATCTATCTATCTATCTATCTATCTATTTATACATCTATCTATCTATCTATCTATCTATTTATACATCTATCTATCTATCTATCTATCTATTTATACATCTATCTATACATCTATATCTATCTATCTATCTATCTATCTATCTATCTATCTATCTATCTATCTGTCTATCTGTCTGTCTATTTATCCACCTATTTATCTTACGTCGTTCTATCTATCTATCAAGTTATTTATCCGTCTATCTATCTGTCTATTTACCTAAATATGTAGTTATCTATTGTTTATAATCTATATAATTCTCTGTCGAGTTTATCAATCTATCGTTCATCTATATATCGATTTTATGCGTCATATATCAATCGATCTCTTGTTTATTTATCTCTCTGTCTATCAGCCTTTCCATCCACCCGTTCATCCATCCACCCATCGGTTGTCTCTATTATTATATCTATCTGTTTATCAGGTATCCAATGCATTACAATGTATTACAATTCTAATTATCAATTAGATATATTGTCTATCACACCCTTATCAATATGTCTGTTTGTTTGGGGTTTTTTCCAATCCATAACTCTTTCTGTCTATCTTCGGTTCATCTAAGCTTCTATTTTTCGATCCATCAATCCACACAAGCGCGCGAGCGTGCGTATCTTTTCACTTTTTGTCTTTCGGTCATCAAACAGTGGCTAATAATTCTTCGACCATTTTAGCATTTTCGCCAACTTTCTTTCGCTCTGCACAGCCTGCGGCGTGCGAATTCCTAAAGTTTTTAGTTCTTTACCAGTACCACTGCTGTTGTATTGTCGCTTCTTCCATTTTATTTATGATCATTCTTCGATTCCATTCACGCATCTAGCATGTATTCTACAAACAGAATTATACGAAGGCTCGTACATTTATTAATTAATACTCACATGCCAAGACGATATCATACATACCCAATCTCTATACGTACACACAAGCACACGTTTTTATTATTACATACGCACACTCACATGAAAAATACAAACACGCATGAAATATAACTGCTAATGATATTTGCTATTTTGGTTTATCATTTTATCAAACTGATTCAGTTTTCAATTTGGTTTTTCCTGTCCGTCAGTCTGTTTGTCGATCTACCTATCAAGTTAGTTATTAAGTTGTCCTGTCAGCATATCTATCTATCTATCTATCTATCTATCTATGTGTGTGTCTGTATCAATTTCTCAATCAAGTTATATCTTCACTCTATTAGTCTATTCAATATGTATATATATATATACACGCCCGCGCACACATCAAATTTTTAATCGAGCTGTTTGTTCAATTTATTGACCTGTTCGATCTTTAAGTATTATCGGATGTATGTATTTATCTGTTCATCAATCTAGTTAAACTAATCTCCCAGCCTATATATATATACATATATATATATATATATATATATATATATATATATATA
>NC_068993.1:37992752-37994106 GCF_001194135.2 Octopus bimaculoides | reverse complement strand
CGTTGATATCTTAACTTATATACACCTATTAACGGTATAATATATGTGTGTGTGTGTGTGTACTTCTTTTGCTTTTTGCGTGTGAGTAGTGTTATTGACAATTCAAGTATGATTTTCCGCTCGCTACTTCAGTTTATCATAACACGTTGAATAAGTATGTGTGTGTGTGTGCGCGAGTTACTGCGTGTGTGCATATCTGCACGCGCGCTTCTGTGTGTATCTGTGTGTATGCAATATGTGTGTGTCCGTGCTATGCATACGTATGTGTGCATGCATGTGTGCGTGTGTGCGCACGCGTGTGTGTATGTGTGCAGCGCAATCTGTACTAAGTGGCATGCATTTCTTGTTTACGGTCTATCGGCTGCTATCTTATTTCGTATACACCGTATACGTGTGTGCATATATATACATAATGTGTGTGTATACACGCATACAGACGCGCGCATTTAGATTCTGGACTTTTACACACGCAACACACACGCATAAATGCACATAGAAACAACATGTGCACTCATTTGTTTGTATGCATGTACGCATGTATATATGTATGTATGTATGTATGTATATTTATATATGTGTAGCTCAGGCTTAGTTCTGATCTACAGACCCATTCCATTCGTCTTTTTAAGGGTCTCTAAAGGCTATATAGCATCCGATATATTGTCCCTTCTCTAACACAGTATACTAAAGTTCAGTGGCGAGCATTTGGCTGCTATTTCTAAATGAACAAGGGAGCGTGCATGTTTCGATGCAATATGCCATATTAGTGTGCATGTAGCAGTGTGTATATTTTACCTGTATGTAGCAATGTACCTTGTATATATATTATACCTGGGTGCGTCTGTGTAATACAAGTGCGTCTGATGTAGAGTTTTCTCGCTCTGTATATTTACTGTCTTGGTGAAAAGAACAGAAAGAACGTGAGATGAAAAAAACGAGGGCAGTGTGTGTGTGTGTGTGTGTGTGTGTGTGTGTGTGCAGACTAGCAACTGTGTATATTGTTTCCTTAAACTGTTGCATTCTTTGATGACATTCCTTCATAGACAACATTTCGTCTTTCTATTATTACGTGAGTCTCCCTGCTCCAAACCCAGAGTCCAAACTTGGAATTGGTATGGCAAGGAATACTACGGAAATGCAAGGTGTATACACGACACCGTTTGTGTGTGTGTGTGTGTGTGTGTGTGTTTGAGGGTTATTTAATTATCTGGTTTTAACCAATTCTTTCAGTTTTGGTAACATTTGCCTAACTTTAACATTGCATTCTTCGAATGCGATCTTTGAAGTTTTATTCATAAATCTTTGAGCATGCATGTATTTGTGTGCGTGTGTGAGTGTCTGTCTATGTGTGTAT
>NC_068993.1:37989037-37989602 GCF_001194135.2 Octopus bimaculoides | reverse complement strand
TATATATATATATATATATATATATATATGTAGGCTAGCACATATAAATATATACCGACTAGCAGGCCAAAACTTCGAAGTTATTGTCACCACTGTTCTTGTAGAAGCATGCACTTTACAAAAAGTATTGAATAATTCTTCGGTTTAATTTTAAATTGTTTTTATTGTAACTCAACTTTTGCCGCTGAAGTTGACTTTGTCTTTCATCTTTTTGGAATCAACAAAATAAAGTACCATTGAGTACTGGGGTTGATGTGATCAGTTAGCCTCTTCTTGTGTCTAAAGCAAAATGAATTATAACTGGGCAAAATAACAGACACACACACACATACATGTATACATATTACTCACCATAAAAAACTTACACCAGGTTCCCTGGTAAGTAGCCTGCTTACCAACCACATGGTTCCAGGTTCAATCCCACTGTGTTGCACCTTGGGCAAGTATCTTCTACATTAGCCATTGGGCTGACCAAAGCCTAGTGAGTGGATTTGGTAGACGGAAACTGAAAGAAGCTCGTCGTATATATATATATATATATATATATATATATATATATATATAT
>NC_068993.1:37987424-37988697 GCF_001194135.2 Octopus bimaculoides | reverse complement strand
ATATATATATATATATATATATATATATATATATATATATATATATATATATATATACATACATATATATATATATATATATACATACATATATATATTCTTTCTTTTTATTCTTTTATTTGTTTCAGTCATTTTGACTGCGCCCATGCTGGACCACCGCCTTTAGTGGAACAAATTGACCCCGTGTGTGTTTTTATCGAAATGAAAAAATGTTTTTAACGAATTAAGAAATCAAATCAGCTAAAACAGAAAAAAATTAAAAGAAACAGCAAAATAGTTTTGTTGTTGTTGTTGTTGGCATATGATGGGAAGGGGACGGAAAAGACACAGAAAAGTAAGCGCCAATATTGTTACCCATCAATTCATAGAATAGGGTTTATTAAATTTTGGATGCAAAAACAACAAACTAGTAAGAATGCATCTACATGTATATATGTATATATGAATATACATATAGTTTTTATATTTATATATACTCGTGTGTGTGTATATGTATATGTATGTAGATAGATAGATGGATGGATGGATAGATAGACACATACACATACAAAGCATGGTCTTTTTTATATTTTCTATTATGCTTTTCGTAAACTTTATTCCATTCTTCCTCTCCACATACATTACTCCCTAATTATTACTGTTATTATTAATTGTTATTATTATTATTATTATTATTATTACTATTAATATTATTAATATTATTATTATTATTATTATTATTATTATCATCATCATCAATGTTATTATTCCTTTGGAAACCGTTCCAAACGTCTGGCATATTTCTGCGTCTATTCAAAAATGACGCGATTCTGCAGAGACATTTTTTGGTGGAAAATGAAAAGAGGGGAAAAAAAACAAACAAACAAACAAAAAACAGAATAAATTTATTTATCTGTTTCCGTTGTCTTGTCGCTGTGTGTGTATGTGTGAGAGAGTGTATATGTGTATATTTGTCAGCATGTGTATATGTGTATTTATTTATTTATTTTTCTTTTGCTTGTGTTTTTCAGTTTACTTTTAATTATCTTTTTTCTTTATTTCACAAATATTGGTCTACCCTCCACCCCTTCTCCAGTGTTTTCTGTTCATACACAATTATGCCTGCACACACATACACACACACATACACACACACACACACACATCACATATATGTGTGTACCAGTATTTACATACACACACACATATATATACATGCATTTATGTATATGTGTTCATATATTTATATGTATTACATATATATATATATATATATATATATAAAATATACATA
>NC_068993.1:37984126-37984725 GCF_001194135.2 Octopus bimaculoides | reverse complement strand
TGGGTATATACATATATATATATATGTATGTGGGTGTGGGTATATACATATATATATATATGTATGTGGGTGTGGGTATATATATATATATACATACATATAAACGTGTGTATGTGTGTATCCGAACCCATACCAGCCTGGCGGACAAATGTATGATGATGATGATGATGGTGATACACTCACACACATACATGTATGCATATACATATGCTTATACATATCTGCTTAACTCCACCAGACGTTACCTCTCACCAACCAACCAGCAAACCAAGCTGCCAGCCAGCCATCCAAACAATCATGCACCTTATTAACTAATGAACTGTAACCAATCTAGACTCACTGAGTGTGAATGGCAAGATGGTTGGTGACACTGGTGGTGGTGGTGGTGGTGGTAGTGGTGATGATGATGAGGATGATGATTATGATTATTATTATTACTGTGGTGGTGGTGGTGGTGGTGGTTACAGCAATTGTTGCTGCTGTCATTGATGGGATAAGGGGTGGGGATAGAGGTGATGCAAACACAGAGAAGACACAAAGTCAAAGCTAAATGGTGGCGGCGGTGTAGGTAGTGGTGGTGGTGGTCTGGGGGTATATAT
>NC_068993.1:37982301-37983653 GCF_001194135.2 Octopus bimaculoides | reverse complement strand
TATATATATATATATATATATATATATATATGTATGTATGTATGTAGATATTTGTGTGTCTGTGTTTGTTCCCCTACCCCACCATCGCTTTACAACCCATGTTGGTGTGGTTATGTCCCTGTAACTTAGCAGTTTGGTAAGAGCGACCAATAGAATAAGTACTAGGCTTTCAAAGAATAACGGGGTCCATTTGTTCATCTAAAAGCAGTGCTCCAGCATGGCCACAGTCAAATGACTGAAACAAGTAAAAGAATAATGCATGACAAATAACAGGACTAGCAAAAAGAAAAAGAAAACAAAATAAAAAAAAGCATTTGTTATTATCGAGCTGGCAGAATCGTTAGCACGCAGGACAAAATGCTAAGCAGCATTTCATCTGTCTTTACGTTCTGAGTTCAAATTTCACCGAGGTCAAATTTGCCTTTCATCTCTTCAGGGTCATTGAAATAAATACCAGTTGAGCATAATCAACTAGACCCCTCACCAAATATTTCAAGCCTTGTGCCTATAGGAGAAAGGGTTATTATTATTATTATTATTATTATTATTATTATTATTGTTATCATTATTATTATTATTAAATCACTTTATTTTCAATCAATATCTTAATTATCGTTTTTATTCTCATCGATGTCATTACCATTGTCATCGTCCTTGTCTTCGTTAATATTATTGCATTTACAATAATCATCATTGCCAACGTCATCATCTTCGTCTTCGTTATTATTAACGATTTTATCCTTGTCCTTCTCCTCTTCATCTCCACAGTTGTCTTCGTCATCGTTAATGTTATTAACATCATCGTTCTTCTTTCTCGTTGCTGTCATCATCGTCATCATCAACAACATCACCATCAAAACATCATTGTCAGAAAAGTTAATAACTAATAAATAAATCTCTTCACAGAAGAAGTAATAATAATAATAATAATAATAATAATAATTGCTTGAGAAGGGGAAGGTGCAATGCCTTGTTTGAAAGATGAAATGGAGTGGAATATGAAAAGAAAATTTCAAATTACAGAAAAAAGATTAAAATGGGTCTCATAGAATTTCTATGCTTTTTTTTTATAATACTTTAATTTTATGATTATTATTATTATTATTACTATTACTGTTATTATTATTAGCATTATTATTATTAGTATTATTATTGGCGTTGTTGTTGTTCTTGCCATTGTTTCATTCTATTTTGTTTAATGAACAGTTCTTCAAACGAGGAATTACAATGCCAAGAATGGTTCTTACAAAAAAAAAAAAGACTGCAACAAGCTTGTCACCCTCCCCTCCCAACCACCACCCACTCCATTTACACACACACACACATAATACACATGCATATATATATATATA
>NC_068993.1:37976528-37977577 GCF_001194135.2 Octopus bimaculoides | reverse complement strand
TATATATACATACATACATACATACATACATACATACATGTATATATAGATAGATAAAGAGAGAGAAAGAGATACAAACATGCATATATACATATATGTATTTGTATATAATATATATGCATGTATATGTGTGTGTTCTATATTTATATATAAATGTCTAAATGTCTTATATACATATATGACGATGATATATATATATATATATATATATGTATGCATATATATATGTATCATATATAATATGTATGTATATATTGTGTATAATATTTAAGTTTGTATATATTATGTATAATATAAAGTATGTATATATCATATATATTATTCATGCATGTATATATCATATATATATGTATACATAGATATAAATTTTATATTTTCTAGTGTTTTATAGGTTTTATTTTTTGTGCATTTTTGGTAGGGTTTGTCTTTTACAAATCTTTGCCGCTTCTCTTTATCTTGGTCTTCTTGCATCTGACTAAACTGGCAAGTTTGCAGTGGGTATACAGACACCCCGCAGGATTACAAAGAGGCCATAATCTACCAAAAGCAAACAAACTCCTTGAGCCCCCATATTTATACTAACCAATATATTACCATTTTTATATACCTAAAATATGCTTATATTAATATATTGGCAATATATGTAGTATCATTTTAATATTTTTTGTAATACTATTACCATATATATATTTTAACATCGAGAAAAACATTTATAATCCTACATAATACCTAATATTATTGTGGTATATCATTTAAATATGTATATTAGTATCGGTGTGCCTGTTGCTTATTTTGTTTCTAGTTGGTACTTATAAATTAATGCCACTTCACTGTTTCCAGGCAGTTTCATGTTTATTTATTTCTCAACTATGATTTTTATACTATGTCCAGATGTTTTACACTTTATATCATTCTGTCTATTCTCTCGCGGTCTTCTGGTGCACTACTTATCTGTGCATATATATGTCTGTGCGTTTCATTTTTTTTTAATGTGTGAGTATGTAGGTGCGTGTATATATAATATATATATATATATATATATATATATA
>NC_068993.1:37973164-37975966 GCF_001194135.2 Octopus bimaculoides | reverse complement strand
ATATATATGTATGTATAATGATATGTGTGTAGTTGAGGTTAAGACCAAAGCAAGCGAATACCAAGTGTATGTAGACACCTGATGAAATTTCAGAAAAGTTATAAATCTGAACATAGTAGGAGTATGGTGTATACATACAAAGAAATGGGTGTATATGTATGCATATGTGTGTATATATATATGTCTATATATATGTATATGCATGTGTATGTTTTATATGCTGCACCACATCCACCTTGTATTCCAAAAGGTTGGGAGAATTATATCCACAGACACAAATGACAAATTAATTTATTGAACAAATATACACTCACAAGCATTCATTTATATATGTGCATGTGCATATGTGCATACATGCATCTGTGCATGTTGTTATATGCTGCAACTTCTTTGATTTTATGTTTGAATTGTAGGGTATTTGCTTTGTTTATACTTAAAAATAAATAAATAGATATACACATGAGTGTGTGTATATATATATATATATATATATATATATATATATGCTTACGTTCATGCACATACAAGCACTACTTACGTATAGAACTACTTATGAGAGAGAGAGAGTGTGTGTGTGAGCAATTGTGGTGCAGTTGTTAACTGTAAAGTTTTACTTATTCCATTCACTTCATTAAAAAATTAATTAATAAATAAATTAATTAACCCAAAGAATATACTTCAAAAATCCTTCATTCTAAATAGTTTTTCGAAAGAATATTCATGATTAGTTATTTCATATTTGCATTTACTTGGCAAGATTCTTCCTGTGGAAATTGATCAACTAAGTATAATTCAAAGAAGAAAAATATAACCTGTGTGTGTATGTATGTACTACTGGCAAACTGGCCCTCCCAAAATACAACAATATTCAATACTTATATATATTAGTAATTTCATAATGTTGTGATTTCATAATGCTACAAGTTAAATTAAAAGTTGCTGTTTATTAATTATTCCTAATTTTTTTGATAACCTTGAAGAACGATCTTGTAAAATCTAAAATCTGTCGTGGATTTTTTGGAGATGCTGAAAAGAGGAAAGGAGCTTCTCTTCTTCTTCTGTATTTTTTTTTTTTACTAAGTTTCATTTTCTGATGACTGAAATTTGAATTCACATACTAATAGCAATAATCATTTAAATGTTACTTATTTCATCAAATGCCACCCTCAGCAGAATTTGAACTCAAAACGTTGAGCTGAAAAAAATGCCATTAAACATTTGTGTGACATTTTAACAATTCTACCAGCTTGCTGCCTTTTTCTCTTATTCTTTTACTTGTTTTAGTCATGTGACTGCAGCCATGCTGGAGCACCACCTTTAGTCGATCAAATCGACCCCAGAGCTTATTCTTTGTAAGCCTAGTACTTATTCTATCATTCTCTTTTGCTGAACCGCTAAGTTACAGGGGCATAAACACACCAACATCAGTTGTCTAGCAATGGTGGGGGGACAAATACAGACACACACACACACACATATATATACAATAGGCTTCTTTCAGTTTCCATCTACCAAATCCACTCACAAGGCTTTGGTCGGCCCAAGGCTATAGTAGAAGACACTTGCCCAAGGTGCCACACAGTGGGATTGAACCTGGTGCCATATGGTTGGTAAGCAAGCTACTTACCACACAGCCACTCCTTCCATCATAGACACAGGGCTGGAAATTTTGGGGAAGGGGGATAATCGATTACATCGGCCCCAGTACTCTATTGGTACTTATTTTATCGACCCCATAAGGATGAAAGGCAAAGTCACCCTCAGTGGAATTTGAACTCAGAATGTAAAGCTGGAAAAAACACCATTAAGCATTGTATCCAACACACTAATGATTCTACCAGCTCATCACCTTAATAATAATAATAATAATTATTATTATTATTATTATTATTATTATTATTATTATTGTAATTGTGCTTTTGTGGTAGTATTAGCAGTCGATCATATCAATCATAGTATTGGTCAAATACTCTATTTTATCAACCCCAGAAATTTTGAATACAAAATTGGCCTAGGTAGAGTTTGTACTCAGAACAGAGAATTGCAACTAAATTATTGCAAATATATATCAAACAACCAATACACTACGTCTCTCTGAATCAAGTATTTTGGTAATAGGAATTATTTCTAATTTAAGGCACAAAGCCTGAAATGTAAGAGGAGGATGGATTAAGTTCATTAAATTGATCCCAGTACTTCACTGGTACTATATTTTATCAACACTGAAATGATGGGTATAAAAAGTGTTGACCTTGGTAAGATTTGAACTTGGAATGTAAGGAACACAGGGAATTTTGTCTGACACTCTGATATATCTGCCATGGCATTAAGGCCAGCAATTTCAATGAAAAGGAGTTAAGTAATTATCATTGAACCCCTATACTTGACTGCTACTTCATCTTATTGACCCCTATATGGATGAAATGCAAAGCTGACCTCAGCAGGATTTGAACTTAGAATGTAAAGAACCAAGTCAAAACAAACACCAGTCATTTTATCCAATGTGCTAATTACAAGTCTGCTAAATATATTATTTGTCAATAGATTTGTCTCAAAATACCCAAATTCTTTAACCACCACCACCAAACATATTCCGACAGACTCGTTATTTTTCTTTGAATTTCCTGACACTATCCTTTCTTTCTTTCTTTCTTTCTTTCTTCCTTTTATTAATATATATATATATAAATATGTATGTATATTTAGAATGTTTTCCTCTTTTCCTTTGTTCTCTGTGTATGCATGTGTGTGTGTGTGTGTGTGTGTGTATATATATATATATATATATATATATATATATAT
>NC_068993.1:37972463-37972876 GCF_001194135.2 Octopus bimaculoides | reverse complement strand
AGATGCATATATATATATATATATATATATATATATGCTTATAGATATACACATGTAAAATCATGCATACATACACACACACACACGCACACATATATTCATATATATATATATACATGCATATACAAGTGTGTGTGTTTTAGTAAATGATGATAACAATGATGATCATGACAATAAAAACAAAAATCATGTGATGATGGTGATGACGATGATGCGGAAAAAGAAGATGACGGTGACAATGATGCTGATGATGATGCTGGTACTGTGTGAAATCATGACTTGCCTATATTAAGCTTAAAGCATTCAAGGAACCGAGGCAAAAATTACAAGGAATTAGTCCCCACTGTTATGAACTGATTGGTATAGGTGGTGGCGGGTGTGGTGGTGGTGGTGGTGGTGGTGGTGGTGACACT
>NC_068993.1:37970465-37971561 GCF_001194135.2 Octopus bimaculoides | reverse complement strand
TCAATAAAACAGTAAGAAAATACAAGCAAGAAAAATTTAAAATACATAGAAAAAAAACAAAAATCTTTCAAATATCTTTAACTTTTCTATTTTTTTGTCTTGTTTTCCTTTACTTTAACACAAAGTTGTGTATCCCACCCTACATGTACCCTACCAATTTATGGTTACTCATCCAGCTAGTAATAACAGCTAAATTTCACAGTGATCATTCCATTATTGACTGGAAACAGTTTGAAGGAGACATTGATTAATGGTGTCCAAGATAGACTGGGATAAAAGAAAAAAGAAGACATACAAAGATGTGGTGGCCAAATCTAGAATAGCTTTCTTTTACCACAGGTCTCTTTGTTGACCAGGGTTGACCAGCGCTGAAATAAAAGGAATTTAATTATAAAAGACCAGAACACACACAGACACAGACAAAAAATTATGCTTACACATGCAGATAGATATATATATATACACATGCATGGACTTATATATTCACTCCCACTGATATTTGAATTAAAAATAGACCATCATTTTAAACGTAAACATATATACATATAAACGCATATACATAGAAACAGATATAAAGATATATATATATGCACATACATACACACACACACCCATACACACACATGTATGTGCATAAACACTTATATTTTAACATGTTCACAGAAACACATACATTTACATACATGTACATACATACATGTACATATAACACACACATTCCATATAAGACACAATTGCATTCAAGTACATGCATTATATTGTCAGATATAAACACACACACACAATACAACTACACATAGATACATACACACACATGTATATAGACATACACATGCCTGGAAAATACAAATTCGCGCACACACACAAACACATATAACTATACATAAACATTCACACATACGACTATATATATATATATATATATATATATATATATATAAATGCACACATACACACATAAAATGCAATTACCTATAAACACACACACATCATTAGCACAAATACGTATATATATATGCACATATTTGAACACATACAGATATATGAGACACGATTGCCACACACAATCACACACACAACTTATGTATATATTTGC
>NC_068993.1:37968757-37969328 GCF_001194135.2 Octopus bimaculoides | reverse complement strand
TTAATTATGTTTGTTTGGTATAATAATTAAATTCCTCTTAATAAGGAAAAATCTTACCCACCCACACATTCACCCACTTTACCCATCTGAAAAAAAAATGGCAAATTAAAAGCAAAAATAACAAGAATAAATGTATTCTGTAGAAGTTACTGTTGACTTATTTTTTAGTGATTTGTGTAGGATGAGGAACAATGTTAAAGTCTCATTACTCGTCCTTCACCAACAAAATTCATTTACTATAAGGGGTTGGAAGGGCCAAACTGGTACCTGGAATTCCATGTTTAACATTAGAATGGATAGTTTCCTTGCTCATGCCCACACTCCACCCAATTCATTGTTATAAGTCATATGTTGGTGTTTGTGTGTGTGTGTGTCTTTCTTTAATTTTCACCCGGATCCCCAACTTCAGCCCCCATTGTGAACTTGGATCCTAGTAGCTTATCAATTGGAGCACTTTTAGCTTAGATCACCAGTGGTCTAAACCCTTCCTATTCTCTTTCTCTCTCTCTCTCTCTCTCTCTCTCTCTCTCTCTCTGTCTATATATATATATATATATATATATATATATAT
>NC_068993.1:37964516-37967741 GCF_001194135.2 Octopus bimaculoides | reverse complement strand
ATATATATATATATATATATATATATATATATATATATATACAGAATAATTGGCTGTGTATCTTGCAAACTTGTGTACCATTAATGCGATCCTCAAGCAGAATCGGTACAATGGAGAGTGGGACAAGGCTGGGCCTTTGAGATATAAGTAAAATCCACCCCATGAGTTAAACATCCAATTTCTGTCTACCCAGTTTCTCCCACAAACCATTGGTTGACCCAAAGCTATAGTAAAAGTCATTTGCCCCAGATGTCATGCTTTCAAATTGAACCTGGGACCTTGTGAATATAAATTGAACAGCTTGATCATTCAACTGTGCTGTATTCATATTTCTATTTTACTTTTTCTTATATATATAATATATCTAAGACAATATTATCCAAACTGTCCTTTCTGTTTAAAGACAGTAAGATGCAATTTGGTTGCTATTTCTACCAGATTAAATTACTTCAAAGAGGTTCATTTATCATATTTGATTGTTTAGCTTCAAGTCCAACCAAGTCCAAGAAAATTATGTTCTGAATTGTTCCTTTTGAAGTCACTCTAACATTTGTTTGTGAGCATGTTTCTGTGTGGTACATGTAAATAATGTATCTAGGACAGTATGGCCTTCATATTCTCAGCTCAATTCAGGGTGATTTGAAGATATATTGAGTACTATATCTAGCAGGTCAAAAGACCATATAGTGACGCCTTCATAATATATCTAGGACAACATCATCCAATCTGTCCTTCCTGTTTAAAGACACTAGGGTGTGATCTAGCTGCTATTTCTACTAAATTACTTCATAGAGGTTCATTCATTGTGATGTTTGGCTGTTTAGCTTCAGGTTTATTTAAATCCAAGAGAGCTCCTCTGGGGCTGGTTCCAATGAATACCAGTAACATATTGGAGGTTAATTTAAACATCTATGATTTCATCATTATCATTATTATAACTATTATTACTCCTTTATTTCCTGACCAACACTACTCAGGTTAGCTCTGATCTAACAGACATATGATAAAAGATATTTACAGCTGACAATCATATTCAAAACAACAGAGTATAATTTTACTAAGATTTGGTCGTTATTTCTAGCAGAGTGAGAAACTACATAGAGACATTCTTGTTAGTTCATTCTTTCCTTCACTATTCTCATTGGCCAGGATAGAAAAAAAGTAGGACTAAATACTTGGTGTACTGCTCACCATTCCAATATTTCATAAGCATTTCTTATACAGACACCAAACCCTTAAATTCCTGGGATGGGATAGTCAATTACATCAACCTCCAGTACAGCACTGGTGTTTTATTTTATCAACTCCAAGAGGTTGACAAAAGGCAAACTTGATCTTGATGGGGTTTGAACTCACAACTTAGAGAGCTGTAACAGATACCACAAAGTCATTTTTTTTTCCAACACTTTACTGATTCCACCAATCCACCATCCTCAATCCTAATCCTAATCCTTAAAGATTCCCTTTCACAAATAAACAAGAATTTGAATGACCTTCTGAACCCTACACCAAAGTGATTCTGTGCTGTTATTGTTTAACCCCAGGTCATCTTTAACTGGATGCTGTGGTCCCCAACATTCTTATTTGAAGTATGATGTAACCAGGACTGCATTATTCCGGGTACATATGACCCTTGGCTCTTCTTTGTTTTTTATATATTTTTCTCTTAAAAAAACCCTTAGTTAGCTATTATTCAAACAGGCCAGCAAACAAATCAGTCAGCTTGCTTGTTGGAAGACACTCCTTAAATGGCCTACATGCTTCAATCTCTGTTAAAACATATAGCTTACATATTAAAATGAATCAGAAAATAGTGGCTAACTAGCACACAGGCAGACACACATACACATTCACATGAATATGCATGTATATGTGTGCGTATATATATATATATATATATATATATATATATATATATATATATATATATATATATATATATTTGTATATATGTATATACGGGTATGTGTGTATATATAAACATATGTATATGCAGAGATCTATGTATGTATGTATGCATATATGTATGTCTGTATTTATATCTTACTATATAGATAGATAGATAGATAGATATTTATATGTGTGTGTGGTGTTGTTGTTATTATTTTCATTAGTATTACATCACTACTGGTTTAATGTGTTTTCCTGCAAAAAGTTGGAGTGGGGCGGCCTTCACTTGAAAGAGTTTCATTCTCTTTCCTTCTCTTCTGATATAAATATATATATATGCCGTGTGTATATGTGTGTGTCTTTATGTATATATATACAAATATATATATATATATATATATATATATATATATATATATATATATATATATATATATATATATATATATCATATAGATAGATAGATACACATGTATGTTACCATGTGTATATGTATTCATACATGTTTAAATGAGTATATGAACAATATCACGCAGAATAACATAAATATTTGTAATGGAATATAGAAATATTTAAATTAGGAATTAATCCCTGGACTGTTTTCATATACTTCAAGAATATATATACTCACACACACACAGATAGATACATACAAACACACACATATATATACACACATACATGTATATACACACACACACACACACACAAATATATATATATATATATAAACACTACTTATACATGTGTATATATATTTATATATATAGATATGTAAAAAAGCAATATGTGTGTTGTGTATGTGTTGTGTGTTGTGTATGTATATCTGTCTTGTGTGTGTGCATACACATGTATACAATAGAATATATGTAACAGAAAATTAATACAAACAAAAAAAATAGATATATAAAAGAAAATATATAGAAAGGGATATACATATAGCAAAGAAGGTGTGTGGGTGTGTGCATGTGTGTATATACCCGAAATAATATATATATGTACAAAAGAAAACATTTGCAGTAAAATTTCACTGACAACATTGATTTTGTTGAAAAGTTGTATATAAAAATAATATTGTATAAAATAATATTATGTAAAAATAATATCATGTACAAAATAATATTGCTGTAACTAAAACGGTGGCCATTGTTATGTTTATTGTTACAACCCTATCTGTGTGGTGGTCTTGTTATAATTGTTGTTATATACGTAGTTGTTGTTGTTGTTAATATTTATAAAGCCTCTTTCCGTGTTGTAGTGCAAGCCATATGTGTGAGTGTGTGTATGTGCGTGTACGCATGTGTGTTTGTGTATGTGAGTGCGTTTGTGTTTGTG
>NC_068993.1:37959581-37964506 GCF_001194135.2 Octopus bimaculoides | reverse complement strand
TATATATATATATATATATATATATATATATATATATATATATGTATATATATATGTATGTATCTAAGTGTGTGTGTCTTAGTGTCTGTGTTTGTACCCCACCACAGCTTAATGATGTGTGTTGGTGTGTTTATGTCCCCTGTAACTTAGCGGTTTGGCAAAAGAGACTGATAGAATAAGTACTAGGCTTACAAAGAATATGTCCTGGGGTTGATTTCTTCGACTTAAAAAGCTCTCCAAGGTGGTGCTCCAGCATGGCCACAACGAGATAGCTGAAACAAGTAAAAGAACAGAAGAATCTAATTATGTATGATCATATCTCTTTACATACACACACACATGCATGCTTGTGTGTCTATCTATATACATCTACATATCTGTATCCATATGAACACCCTCTTCCCCTATAACCAATACCACTTCATTTATTTATACCCCATCCCCTTTGGCTCATCCGTAAACTTTTGCATATGGTATTATTGAACACCACTTCCTACACACTTCCAGCCTGAAAAGTAACTATAAAGCCACCCCCAGTTACTAGACCCTCCACACACACACATGCATCATTTAATCTTTGTTTTGGTCTTTGAATATAAGCCTTTTCAAAAATAATAATAATAATAATAATAATAATAATTTCATCTCCCTAAATATTTATTCTTCACAAACAAACCTACAAATCTTTTTTTCCCTTCCCCTCTTCTTTCTAATGGCTACTGCTTCTCTACAAACCCTGACAAATTAAAATTAACCCAGATTTTTATTTATTTTCTAATAGCCGAAGAGAAATCTGCTTGTCCAATGAAATTTATTACACCCCAACATACCTACCCACACCCACACATGTCAACAAAAATATGGCAAAACACAGTCTGCCAATACAAAATGCTGCAACACCCCCCACCCCACTGATATTTTTAAAATTCACGCCATATAGTTTGCACTCCTTTGAGTCAAACCCATGCCCTATATATATATATATATATACACACACACAATCCTCTGTTTTTGTATAATGTCAGTCTAACGATTCCTCACTTTGGATGAAACTGTAAGTCACAATGTGGTTTTGACCCATCCAGTTACCTACAATAAAACTTTGTATTGAATACTCTCTTTCTTAGAGGTAACACCCTAAATACAGATGTACATGCACACACATGTAAACACATATAGGTACATTCAAAGCCATAAGGACCCTGTACACCATTTTTTTATAGCCTTGGGTCAATCCATACCTTGTCCATGAAAACTGGGTTGATGAAAAATGTTCAGAATCCCATCAGGTGTGTTGTACCTGTAATACATAAAGGACAGCCATTTTATGTACTATATCACATTTGAATCTGAGAAAGTTAAGTTAAAGATATGTGTTTATAGAATTCTCAACCAGTTACAGGTAATTAATTAACTTGATTAAACAGTCAAATGTTCATTCTCTTGCTCTCTTTCTCTCTCTCTCTCTCTCTCTCTCTCTCTCTCTCTCTCTCTCTCTCTCTCTCTCTCTCTCTCTCTCTCTCTCTCTCTCTCTCTCTCTCTCTCTCTCTCTCTCTCTCTATATATATATATATTTATATGTATGTATACATGTGTATGTGTGTATATATATATATATATATATATATATGTATATATATGTATATATATTACATTTTATAATTAGTGATATCATTTAAATAACAATTAGAATTTTTTTACATCAATCAGCATGTTGGATAATACATATGAAAATTATATAAATCCATATAGCATTAAATAATTTACTTATCATTTCTTCAAACTAGTTACAGGGTAACTTGTACACAGATATGTATGTATGTATCTTAATTGTACAATGGTGTCTGATGAAATGGTCTGGTTTTATAATATTGATATATATAAACAGACAAATAAGTAACCAGTCTATGGAAACATTAGTAACATAATTGAGCAACTGCCACTATTCATATTTATTTTATACATAGATATATATTTATGTTTGTGTATACTATGTAAATACATATGTGCATCCATACTTGAAAAACATGCACCCGATAGAAAAATAGATATAACCACTGGGAAACTAATGTGAGAGAAGTTTCACCTAATTAAAGCCGGTTTTGTCTATGACAACCTGATTTTACCTGGCAGCTGAAGTATGTACCAGTAATTCCTTTGTTTTGTTCAGGATGTTTGTACATGGAGATGATTATTAAGTAAACATTCTTTAAAATAGATCTTTTGTCATATATCTTAGTTTCAGGTGGAGTTCATTGGCTCATGTCACACACACACACACACACACACACACACACACACACACACACACACATTCACTTTTATGAGATGGGAATATACTTTTTACAGGTGTGTGTGTGTGTAGATATATAAGTACACACACATATCAAAATTTGTATATATGTGCTTGTACATGTAAAACATATAAAAAGCTATATATGTGTGCATATGTACCATATATACTTTTTTAGGATGTTAAAAGTTATGGTCACTCTAAGATTGGTCATTACTTTTAACTTCCTAAAGAATATATTACAGCTCTAATGCTTTATGTTTTTTTTTGTTTTGTTTTTTAAAAAGGCTTATATTCAAAGACCAGAACAAAGATTAAATGGTGCATGTGTGTGGTGGGGTCTAGTAACTAGGGGTGTCTTTATAGTTACTTTTCAGGGTGGGAGTGTGTAGGAAGCAGTGTTCAATAATACCATATGTAAAAGTTTACGGATGAGCCGAAGGGGGTGGGGAATAAATAAAAGAAGTGGTATTGGTTATAGGAGAAGAGGTGTTCATATAACTTTATAGTATAGTAGTAACATGTATAAATATATTTATGTATAGATACAGATATTTATAGTTTTATATATACATGTGTGTGTGTGGTGTATATAAACATGTATATGGGTGTGTGTGTATATATATATATTTATGCACATGCAAACCTACATACATATGTGTGTGTGTGTACTGCCTTTAGTTGAATGAATCAAACACAGGACTTATTCTGTGCAAGGCGAGTACTTATTCTATGTGTCTCTTTTTGCCGAACCACTAAGTTTCAGGGGACGTAAACACACCATCAGCATCAGTTGTCAAGCGATGGTGGGGGGACAAATACAGACACACTCATAAATATATACATATATATATACATATATATATGTATATATATATATATATATATATATATATATATATATATATATATATATATATATATATATATATATATATATATATATATATATATATATATATATATATATATATATATATGATAGGCTTCTTTCGGTTTCCGTCAATCAAATCTATTCACAAGCCTTTGGTCAACTTGAGGCTATAGTAGAAGACACTTGCCCAAAGTGTAATGCAGTGGAACTGAATCTGTGACCATGTGGTTGGGAAGGAAACTTCTTACCACACAGCCATTCCTGTATATATTTTGTATATACATATGTGTGTATATATTTTTCATTCTCTCTGTATACATCAACAAGGTGTGTTGAATGGACTGGGCAACCGGCTGAGCTGTACCCAGTCGTGCTGAGTGAAACATGTTAACTGTATACATAGAATGGTAACTATCATTTGGGGTGAGGGCCATATCTAACTGCAAATATCACTGACCAAGTCCATAGGGGCAAAACCAAAAATATAAACATATATATCTACGCAGACATATGTCTGTGTGTGTGTGTGTAATGATTTTATGCCACATTATATATAGAAATAATTTATTATTAAACTGAAGGCTTATTCAATGTTAATTTAGTGGAGTAAATGCTTAATAGACTTTTGCAAATAAACGGTTGATAGTAACTTCGAAGTTACAGTCTTCTTACCTTCATCCGACAATTTGATGAAGTTTAGCAAGCCAAAACACTGAAGTCATATAGATAGAAGCATGCAAACACACACACACACATATGCCTATATACTTCTGGTGACAAACGAAGAAGAAAATTTGTTTATATGGAAATAAATAAGTATCTATATATATATGTGTATATGTATGTATACATGTATGTATTATGTATATATATATATATATATATATATTTATATATATATATATAGATAGATAGATATGTATATAAATATACCCAGCCAGTTGTTGTGGACGTCTTGTTTGCAAAACTGAAATTGTTGCAATTGGCTCTGTCTTATATATGTGTGTGTGTGTATATGCATGTGGGTGTATATCTGTTCGTATGTGTATGATTATGTGACATGATATGGTGATGTATTATATCTAATATCTTACAAATAACCTAAGCTTTGCATTAAGTATTTCCTTTCAAAAACACTCCCTACATTTATCTATGTGTGTGTGTGCATGCACGCATGTATAAACTGTAGCAAACTTTATGACAAAGATTTCCTTTAAAAAGGAATCACATTTGTAGATGACTGTCTATAAGTCTGTATATATATATATATATATATATATATATATACATACATACATACATAAGAGAATATGTAATAAATTCTGATGACATGTCTACACAGATTTAGTGATACATCCTTGTTGCAGTCTTTTTTAACCCTAGGTCTGACCTGATCCAGCAGACCTATGATCAAAGACATTGTAAAAATTTCTCTCTGTTCAAAGACCACTGAAACCACAGAATTCTACCTGACCATTTCTAAAAACTAGGGTGATTTTGAGGTAGATTTGACTATTATTTCTAGCTCTATGTATGGGTGAGGTTTGAACTAAACACAATTGAAGAGTTTAAAATATAACTCTAGTTTCAGAAATTCAATAAATATTCGTTAACTTTCATTCGTTAAATGGCCGCTGATTTCTGACTCAGACACACAGACACAGAGATTCTTGCTACAGCAGTGATGCTCTCTCTGCACGTGTGCACACACACATGCACCAGCAATGCTGCCCATATATATATATATATATATATATA
>NC_068993.1:37951812-37957268 GCF_001194135.2 Octopus bimaculoides | reverse complement strand
ATATATATATATATATATATATATATATATATATATATTAAAAGAAACACTATATATGCATATACATATATATATATATATATATATATATATATTAAAAGAAACACTACTCAGTAATATTTGTATAAGTCCAAGTCATTCTCTTGCTACTTTACCTGTGCTACCACAGGACCATCAGGCCAGTTATGAGCCTGAGAATGAACCCACAGGCAAAAAAACTCCAGTGTAGCAACCCTATCCAAAAGTTTGTGTGTGTATGTGTGTCTAGGTATAATAGAAGGAAATGTGAACAGGCAGTCGCATTGTCCTATTGTATGTATATCATCTCCACCACGACATTGCCAATGGCCAAGTATTATTTTATGCAGATCCTGCATCTCTATTTCTTAACGAAAGACTCTGGGTACTTTGTTTGATCTCGGCGCTCATTGTATCTACCTATTATTTATATATCCTTTGACACCTTCTAACATATGTGTGTGTGTGTGTGTGTGTGAGAAAGAAATAAGAGAGTTAGAGTTTATGCTTTAATATTACAAAATAGAGAAAAACCATATATATGAAATGAATATGTAGCTAGACTTACATAAACATACATACATGTATACATACACACACGCGAACACACACACACATGCACACACATATATATATATACATACATATATGTATATATATATACATACATACATACATACATATATACATACATATTCTTATGAATTGTGTATGTATGTTTGTATGTGAGTGTATAAATATAGATATATACAGACCTGCATGCATATACAGCAAAGAAAAAAAGAAAAAGAAAGAGAAGGGGAAGAAAGCAGAGACCTTGTGCTAGTCTCTTTCCCACCACCACCTCCACCACCACCACCCTCTTCTCTACATCTCTCCTCTTTCTCTTTTTCTTTCTCTCCTCCTCATTGTTCCTGGCTCCACCTTATTCATATCTGCACCAAAATGACCTCTTCCTCTGCTATTTTCTCAGACTTTTATCCACCCCACCACCACCACCACCACCATCAACGACAAAGCTGCTTTGCTTACCAGTTCCAGAAAGTTTTTGGCACTTCTGCAGAGTGTTTAGGGGTGGCTGGCAGGGTAGCTGGGTAGCTGGGTTAGCTGGCAGGGTGGATGGTTGGTTTTTGGTGCGGTGAGAGGGTGTGGTCGGGTGGGTGTGGGTGCGGGTGTGTGGTGGTGGTGGGGGAGTATATAAGAAGGCATGCATGTGTGATGTTCTCTATGCAAAATAGTTTCGCACAACCCCACCACCACCACCACCATCCTACACCTCACTCCCTTGCACCATCACCACCTCCCCATTTCGGTAACCTCTGTTATTGCTGCCATTGGAACTGTAGTATATATAATTATTTATTTTCTTCTTAGTTTTTTTGTGTTTGTATGCTTGTTTGTTTGCCTGTTTTTGTTGTGGTGGTAGGTTTCATTTCTCTCTCCACACACACACACACACACACACACACACACACCCACCGCTTCTTCTTGCAATCTTCTGCTGCCTGTTGTCTGTGGAAACGGCGACACTAGTACATAAGCATCTTACCAAAATTCTAGCAGACACTGATACTTGTTCTTGTAGAGAAGACTACTGCTGCTGCTATTTGGAAGATCCAGTTCCAACTTCAACGATGTAACAGACTCAAGAAGAAGGAAAAAGAAACTACAAAATGGCAATTAGAGGTGCTAATTTGGAAGAACAAACAGATATCAAATAAAAAAAAAACACAGCTCTGTCATTTCTTCATCTAGTTTGCTAGAATTTTGTAGTTGTTGAAGATGTTATAGCTGTCTTCCTTCCTGCTTTGGTTGTTGTTGTTGTTGTTTGTTTCCAAATCAACCCTGATATGGCAAACCTATGTTGAAACAGTGACCATGCCAGCTTCTATTTCCCACAATAGTAATAATAATAATGATAATAATAATAAGGGCTTCAAATATTGCCACAAGGGCAGGCAACCATTTGGGGGTGGGGGGTTGAGACAATTACATCGACCCCAGTACTTCATTGATACTTAATCTATTAACCTCAAAAGAATGAAAGGCAAAGTCGACCTTGGCGGAATTTGAACTCAGAACGTAGCGACAGGCAAAATACCACTAAGCATTTCATCTAGCATGCTATCAATTTTGCCACCTTACTGCCTTAATGATACTAATAATAATTAATAATAATAATAATAATGAATTCTTTATTGACCACAAACGATTTACATTAAGAAAAACATATTGGGCGTACAGGACAAAACAAAGAAAGTGTTTGTGTGTGTGTGTGTTGTTGTTGTGAGGGTTTTGTGTGTAAATAGGGTTCACATAACGAAAAAAAAGGACAATTTTAACAATGTATAATCTTCAATAATAATAATTGAATAATTCACCCCTCGAAACATGGAGCTTTGTTCACCATCCTTAAACAATCCTTATTCAGGGACCTTTTGAGCAAGATGGGATACTTGAGTCTGAAGAAAATTCTCACTGGGCCCCATTTGGTCGTATGCTGTTTATCTTGATCTGAGGGTCACCATATCACGCATATATGCTTGTGACTCGTTTTCCTAGTGTGCCCTTATCAGATGAGTAGTCATGATAGGTGTGCTGGACTTTGTATATCTGTACCACAGCAGCACTTTGATGGTATGTTTTGCTCGGTCACTCAATTTGATTGGAGGGGAATAGTTGATTATGTTGACTACCCAGTGTGCAACTGGTACTTATAATAATGGATGAAAGGAATAGTCGACCTCAATAATAATGATAATCTCAAACATAGGCATTAAGTCTCAAATTTTAGGAGGGTTCAAAATGTAGCTGATTAAGGGCAGCCCCAACCAGCAATGCTTGCCTTGTACTTGTGCAGTTTATTGACACTGGCAGGACGGGAGGTAAAGTCAACCCCCACAGTTGAATTTCAGATTCTGAAAGTAAAGGGAGCATAACTAAATACTGCAAATGATTTCGCAGAGCAGTGCAGTTTCTATCCATCACCCACCACCACCACCACACACTTTTACAATAATAATAATAATAATAATAATAATAATATGTTAATTATACATATGAGAATTACTCATCGTCTTTTATCAGCTCCGTTTCTCTCATACTTTCTTCTGCCGGGGTAATTTTACAAGAAGATAAGGGAATAGTCGAATGCATTATGGGATGTGCGTGTGTGTGTGTATGTGTGTTTTAGTTAAATACTGGTGTAACACTAGACCTAGCGCTGAATATAAGTGGAGTGGAAGAACTACGACTACTACAACTGCTTGCTGCTATTACTACTACTACTACCACTACTAATAATAATGATTTTTAACTTTTGGTGCAAGGCCGGCAATTTAGGGGAAGAGATAAGTCGATTGCATCAACCCCAGTACTCAACTGGCCCTTACTTTATTGATCCTGAAAGGGATAAAAGGCAAAGTTGACCTTGACGGAATATGAACTCAGATCATAAAGACAGATGAAGTGCAGCTAAGCATTTTGCCCGGTGTGCTAATGATTCTGCCAACTCGCTGCCTAATAATAATAATAACAACAACAACAACAACAACAACAACAACAACAATAATAATAATATGAAAGTTTTTTGTTTTGAATAATTGGTAAATATTTCTATTCTGATGCATCAGTTCATTTCTAACTGAACCTCAGCTCATACACACACTCCCACACAAACACACACACATACATATATACAATAGGCTTCTTTCAGTTTCCATCAACCCACTTTCATCTCAGATCTTTGGTCGGCCCCCAAGGCTATAATATATAGTAGAAGCTACTCGCCCAAGGTGCCATGTAGTGAGAACGAACTCAAAACCACATAGTCGGGGAGTAAGCTTTTCTACCACACAACCACACCTCTACCAACAATAGATAAAATATTCACCTACTATATATATATTTATATACATTTGTTTGTATAAAACCAATTTATTCTTTTTTAAAATTCAATTCCTATTGATAATCAATGTTTTCAGAAATAATAGCTTATCCTTGTTATACGCACACACATACATATATATATATATATGGGCATATATGTCTATTCTTATTGTTAATTAGACGTATGTTTTTGCTGAGCAAATAAATAACTGACAATAAACTCTCTTGCTTGATTGGTTCCATAATTGACACCTACCAATTATCAAAAACTGGTGTTGTCTCTTTTATCATTAAACGAAATTAATTAAAACGCATGATGTTGACTTTTGATATTGTTCTTATACACACACGCACACACACATATACATATGCACACACATATATGACGTGTGTGTGTTTATGTGTATATATATATATATATATATATATGAACTTTTTCATCTTGTGAATTTAAATATTGACCTGTTTTTTTGTATTTGTTTGTTAGTTTTGTTTTCATTCAAAACAAAAAAGATAAAAGTTATGAAACTTATACAGACATAACCTCATACAAACATTCATGTGCGTGTGCGTGTTCATGCACTCTTATGAATACAGATGAGCATGTATGTATATATGTGTGTGCATGTGTATATGAAAATATATAAAACCCATGTCAATATACACACAGCTATGTGCGTATATATGTTTGTATATATATATATATATATATATATATATATATATTTATATATATATGCACACATAAGTATGCATAGGAGTACACACACACACACTCTCTCTCTTTTTCTCTCTCTCCCCCTCACAAACACACACATGCACATATTCAATCTTAGAACTACACATACACACATGCATACAACACACAGGTGCTTACAATTAGCAGGTGTTCATTTGAGTGATGCTTAGTCATAAATCATCATAAATCACGTATTATCATCTGATTGATCACGCTACATCAAGTTACAAATGCAGCTTAAGTACGAGTCATTTGAAATTACCCACAAGATATCACTGGTATTTACTCTGTTGGCCGTCACTCACACAAAGAGTGAGGAACAACATTAACTTTTGGTACCAACCATGCTAGAATCCATTCCTGGTTCTAATATACAAACTTGCTGTTTTAAAGTGATTTAAATTATAATTTTTTAATTTATGTTACAAAACCATCATAATAAATGACAGTGTTATTTTACTAAATTCTTCATAATTAATTGCAACAACCAGCATTGTATTTCAGCAGAAATATGGTGACACAATGTTTTCGACAAGTTAGGGTGGCTAATTCGTGGCGGTGGTCATGGTGGTGGCGGGGCCAATACTGTTTTGGATTCATTCTTTTATACTTTTACTTGTTTCAGTCATTTGACTGTGGCCATGCTGGAACACTGCCAAACATATCAACCCCAGGACTTATTCTTTTTAAAGCTTAGTACTTATTCTATCGGTCTCTCTTTTGCCAAACTGCTAAGTTATGGGGGGACAAACACAGACACAGAGACACATAAACATAATTATACATATATATATATATATATATATATATA
>NC_068993.1:37949804-37951739 GCF_001194135.2 Octopus bimaculoides | reverse complement strand
ATATATAGGAAGAATTCACATAAAAAGCAAAAGACGAAGACAGGTGGTGTAGACAACAAACAGATGTATTAGTATAACACTCGGGAAGTGAAAGTCTTTAACATTTCGAGCATACGCTCTTCCACAGAAAGGAACACAGAAAAAAAACAAGGAGAGAAAAAAAGAATGTGCAGTGGCTAGTGATCTATCATGGCGAAAGCCAGACAGAAGGGTCACACAGAAGAGCTAGGAAGAAGGGAAGATAATAAAGTAGTGGTGATCCCACGACAAGCTTCTTTCAGTTTCCATCTACTAAATCCACTCACAAGGCTTTGGTCGGTCCAATGCTATAGTAGAAGACACTTGCCCAAGGTGTCAAGCAGTGAGACTGAACCCACAACCATGTCTTTGGAAAGCAAGCTATATTTTGGTATATGTAGCCTTACTAAAACTTTGGTAAATAACTCACTGATTCTCTCTCTCTCTCTCTCTCTCTCTCTTTCTCTCTCTCTCTCTCTCTCTCTCTCTCTCTCTATCTCTCTCTCTCTCTCTCTCCCACACACTTTCTACATCTTGCAATAAGAGTTTGGGGTTGGGGGCCACAGCAGAATGGGGAGAGTACAACTCTGTTTTGAATCTCACAAGAGACTGAAGAACTCAAAGAAAGAGAGGAACACACTGAGAAAGTGAGAGAGAAGTAGAGAGTGAGAGAGAATGACCAAGGGATACAAAGAGAAAGGTGGGGGTGAAGTAGAAATTAAGAGGGGAGGGTTCTTTTATACCTAACATAGCATAAAACAACAGCTGGTATGGTTTATAGGGCATTGATGTGTTCATAATGGAACTGTTGTTATTGTTGTTGTTGTACTTGTTAGATTTGCTATTAATAGTGTTTTATCATCATCATCACCGTCATCATTATCATCATCACCGTCATCATTATCATCATCATCAAAGCCATTATCATTAGTGTCCTTTTTATAGTATAGTTTATGGTTCTAGACCGTTCTTATTGTAAGCTGTTGTTGTTGTGATTGTTGTTGTTGCTGCTGCTGCTGCTGCTACCTACTGTTGCTGTCACTTTTCTCCAGTTAAATTGCCAATAAATAACCAAATAACAGCGAGAATAATGATGATGATGATGATGATGATGGTGGTAGTGATGAGGATGAAGATGGTGATGACAATGATGATGCTGATGATGGTAGTGGTGGTGATGGTGGGTGACTATGACGACGACGATGATAATGGTAGTGGTGGTGGCGATGATGACAGTAACAATGCGACAATGACGACGACGCCGACAATGATGATGATGATGATGATGATGATAACAAGGAACATTAAGGATAATTTTTTTAATTTATCAAACAGTTTATAACTTGAGAGTTTTATCAGTGACCCACAGACTCCAGTCAGTTTCCTCACTCAGCTGTACAGTGCATTTCCACCACCCTCTACTCCACCAACCCATCACACACACACACACACACACACACGTGTGTTTATATATATATACACATACATGAATATGCTCATACATATGTTCCTTGGGGGCTCCCACCAGCCCTGTGCCAAAAAAAGACACAACAGAAATTTAGGACTGACTAACATCTCATCCAAGATGCTGTTTGTACTTCAAAACCCTGCTTGTCTTGTCATATATTTGTGTGTGTCTGTATATCTATGTGTGTGTGTGTGTGTGGGGGGAGAAAGAGAGAGAGAGAGGGGGCAGGGATGTTATTTTATTATTTTTTTTTAATTTCACTCTCACTATCACCACCACCAGCACCATCGCCTCCACCATGGAGGTGTGGTGTTGTGGTACTGGTGTGTGCTGACTGCTGTTCTAACTAAATGAGCCATTTATTCCCCTATTTTCCTTTCTCTTTTATGGAATTGTTCTGGCTTAAAGAAAAGGGAAAGGAATACAACCAATATATATATATATATATA
>NC_068993.1:37946276-37949706 GCF_001194135.2 Octopus bimaculoides | reverse complement strand
ATATATATACAAAGAATATACATACCAAAAATCGCAGAATGTCAGAAACAATAAAAGAATATATACGTACATTCTTTACATACATTTACATATAATATATATGTGTATGTGTGTATATAAATATATATGTTTATACATACATACATACATGTTGCTGTCATTGGATTCCACCACAGTGATGGCAACTATCACCACGCGAATGACCGACTGCCAATAAAAGAGCCTCTATGTGGCTGAAAGATGTGCTAGAAATAACAACCTAATCTTCCTCAAATCAAACTCTGAAATTTTAGGGTAAGGATAGAATATATAATGTAGTTCTATGCACCATCTGACAGAAAAAGAAGCAGGGTGTTCAGGGTTGGGTTGTCTTTGATCAAAGGCCTTTGGGTCCAAGACTGACCCTGAGTTAACAACTATATGTGATAAACAAAGAGTAAAAGAAAAAGGAAAGGTACCCAGCCATTACCCTCAATCCATAAAATCACTACACCCAGGTGTCCTTGGACAGATTTGCTCAATCAGAGATTCCTTGAGGGTACGTAATGCAGCATAACAACAAAGTCGTGGAGGTGCATGGCTTGGTGGTTAAGGTGTTGGACTCATGATTGTAAGATTGTGGTTTCGATTCCTGGAATGGGCAAGGCATTTTGTTCTTGAGCAAAACACTTCGTTTCATATTGCTCCACTCCACTGAAGTAGCAAAAAGAGTAACCCTGCGATGGACCGGTATCTTGTCCTGGAAGGGAATATATAAACCATGGGAACCAGGAATCCAGCCCTTATGAGTCTTTTAGTCAAATGTATCAACCCTGGTCCTTATATTTTTTAAAGCTTTGCATTTATTCTATTGGCCTCATTTGGTGAACTGCTAGTTTACAGGGACCTAAACACACCAGCACTGATTGTCAAGCAGAGAGAGATGGGTACAACCACAGACACAAAGACATATATATATATGATAGGCTTCTTTCAGTTTCCTTTTACCAAATCCATTCACAAGGCTTTGGTTGGCCTGAGGCTATAGTAGACACTTGCCCAAGGTGTCATACAGTGGGACTGAACCCTGAACCATGTTGTTGGAAAGCAAGCATCTTACCACACAGCCACACCTGTGAAATTTAACCATCTTCATTTTATTATCTGGCCGACAGATAGTAAAGATCTATATAGAGATTCATTTGATATGGTCAGCATAAGAAATGGTAAAGGCCTTGTGCAGAAGTGAAGTCTAAGTGTTGTTAAGTAATCGCTGTTGGACCATCATAAAAGACCAGCATTCAGAGCCAAAGAGCACAACAGATTCTACTGTAGAGAGAAGCAGGGGTAGTTTTAGGTCACATGACAGTTGCTTTCATCAAACAGACAAACAGTCACAGTACCTTTTTTTTTTTTTTTTTTTTTTTTTTTTTTTTTTTTTTTGGCTATAACCTCATGGGGTTGTTCATGCCTGACAGTCAGGTTTACATCTCTCCTCTCTTCTCTTAGGCCTCTTGATTCCTCGGGGAACATTGGGCTGCCACAACATTTTTCCAACAGACACAGTTCTGGGGGATCCTTTTCAGCCTGGCCCACATCATTCCGGCTGCCCTCACCTCTACGTTGACACTCCTGCACCAAGACTGTTTTGGTCAGCCCACTTTTTGCTGCCCCTGTGGGTTCAAATTAAGGGCCTGCTTGGTGACATTTGGTGCAGGCTTTAGCAGCGTGTGGCCTATCCATCCCCATTTTCTTTTCTTGATATGTCTCAATTGGGGCTTGTCTTGTCCTGTCCCACAGTTGTTCATTGGAGACGTCCTCTGGCCACCTGATGTTAAGGATGTGAATATCGGGAGCTTGTGGATGTTATTAGTCCTGGTCACTCACCATGTTTTGCATGATGCATGTCCATGAATTTATGCAAGAGGCAGGACTGTGCACTGTCTCAGAGTTGGAAAAAGCAATGTCATCTCGCACAGCTTGGAGGGAAAATTGCTCTCAAGTGGGAGTCAGCATCCTTGATTGATGTGGCATGGTAAAAGTAAAGGTTATCTTTTTGAGTCATGCTGACTCATAAGGGCCAATTTCCTGGTTTCATGGTGTATATATTCCCTCACCTGGATGGGACACCAGTCCATCACAGGATTACTCATTTTTGTCAGTGAGTAGACTGGAGCAACATGAAATGAAGTGTTTTGCTCAAGAACACAATGCGCTACCTGGTCAAGGAATCGAAATCACAACCTTACAATCATGAGTCCAACACCCTAACCACTAAGCCATGTGCCTCCACGATGTGGCATGGACTAAACAGAGAGAAAGAGAGAGAGAGAGAGAGAGAGAGAGAGAGAGATTACCCATTTAGCTCTCAGATTAACATGTCAAATGTAATGCTTATTAATCACATCATTTTGAATTAATTCTGCATTATCTTGTAGCTTTGGAATGACATTGTAAGGTAGGTGTGAGAGGCCAGACCTGGCCAGTTGGAACATATAAAACAAGTAGAATATTTGGGCCAGATATGGCTTGATTAAATGCTAAAGGGTTACAAGACAAACTGATTATGATTAAAGAATGATGATCGTAAATCTCACAAAGACAGAGCAAACCTGGGGTTAAACAGCAACAATGAAAACAAGTTCAAAAAAATAATGAGAGCAAATGGTGTTAAGATGAGGTGATGGGATGGGATGTTAATTATGATTATGACATCAATTAATAATCAAAATAGCACCTTAATGTGTGTAAGGGTTAATAATAACATTACAGTCTGTATTAGCTCTGTGTGTGTATGTATGTGTGCGTGTGTGTGTGTGTGTGTGTGTGCATTATATCTAATCGTCTGCATCACTTCCCCCCCTATACAAATTGGTGACCAATGTAAGAAATTATTACCTTAGGCATTGTGACGATCATCACACTAGTAATTTTCGTCAGCAGCATCATCATTATTGTCACCATCATTGTACACATAATCATCATCATCATCAGCATCATCATCATCATCAAGAACATGATTGCTATTATCACCATCATTATCCTCATCATAGTTGTCGTCATCTTCATCATTATCATCAACGTCGTCATTATCGTCATCATGCTCGCTATCATCTTTATTATCCTTGTTGTCATTATCATCATCATCATCATCATCATTGCTGTCATCATCATATTACCACCACCTCCACCACCATCATCATCATCATCATCATCGCCACCACCATCAGTGTCACAGTCATTAACATTATCAATGTCATTCTCATCATCACCATCATCGTCGTCATCATCATCATCATCATCGTCGTCATCATCTTCATCGTCATCATCATCATCATCGCTGTAATCATCGTGAGAGAGGTCATCATCTGCAAACATTAAATCACATTATCAGAAATCTTAACTCAGTCCAAATCACTTAATTACTCTTAATAGGTCATTACTGCCTTCT
>NC_068993.1:37939317-37945744 GCF_001194135.2 Octopus bimaculoides | reverse complement strand
ATATACACACATATATGTTTGTGTGTGTGCATGTATGTGTGTGTGTGTGTGTTTGTAGTTTCTAGTACCACTTTGTCATATATCCTGACCACTTTAGTAAATAGACAAGAAATTTCTTCTCTTTCTTCTTCGTCTTTCTCTCTTTCTTCTTCTTCTTCTTCTTCTTCTTATTATTATTATTATTATTATTATTATTATTATTATTATTATTCAAATTCCGTCGAGGTCGACTTTGCCTTTCATCCTTTCAGGGTCAATAAATTAAGTACCAGTGAAACACTGGGGGCCGATGTAATCGCCTCAAAATTTCAGGCCTTGTGCCTTTAGGACTATCATTATTATTATCATCACTCCAGCTTTATGTTCTAGGGTCAAATTCTACTAGGGTCCACTTTGCCTTTCATCCTTTGAGCGCTGGGGTCGAAGTAATCAACTAGTCCCTTCTCCCCCAGAAAATTTCAGCCTTTGTGCCTTTCGTAGACAGTATTATTATTATTATCATTATTATTATTATTATTATTATTATTATTATTATTATTATGTTTTGAGTTCAAATTCTGCCAAAATCAACTTTGCCTTTCATCCTTTCAGGATTGATAAAATAAGTACCAGTTGAACACTAGGGTCAATGTATTCAACTCATCCCCACATCCCCCAAGCTGCCCTTGTAGCAAAACATATTATTATCGTTATTATTATTATTATTGTTGTTGGTGTTGTTGTTGTCGTTTGTAAGGCTGTTAGTATGAGGCTTGGTGAAGTGGAGGAGGTTGAATAAGTGATGATGATGACAAAGATATCTACATCTTTGATGGGTTTTGTTGTTGTTGTTGTTGTTGTTACTGCTTGTCTGTTTTATTTTTCCTTTTTTTTTTTTGGTTTGTTTTTCTCTTTAGTATTTTAATAGAAATTCTTCTTAGCATCACCATTGTCTTTTTTTGGTTTTGTTTGTTTTTCTTTCTTTTGAGCACTCAGAGCCAACAAGAGACAGGGAGAGCGAGAGAGAGAGAGAGAGAGAGAGAGAGAGAGAGAGAGATAGACTAACAGAAACCGTGTGAGAGAGAGAGAGAGAGAGGAACAGACAGACAGACAGGCAGTAAGCAATTCAGTGTATGTGTGAGGGGGAGAGAAAGAGATATAAAGAGATATAAAGAGAGACAGAGAGAGGGGAAGAACTGACAGAGAACCACACTGACAGAAAGGCACAAAGATAGATTGTGTATGTGTGTGTGTTTGTGTGTGTGTGAGAGAGTGAGAGAGAGAGAGAGAGAGAGAGAGAGAGAGAGAGAGAGAGAGAGAGAGAGAGAGAGAGAGAGAGAGAGAGAGAGAGAGAATGGAAGGGGTGCAGAGAAGGGGGTAAATGATGTATGGTGCGATGTATGTAAAATCATTAATAAACGAGAAAGAATGAAAGCAGAGACAGAAATGTTAAGTTAATAAGTTCTTTGGTTCCGTCTGCGACATTACCAAAGAGAGCCCTGGCACAAATCTGTACCAAAGAAAGAGACAGACAGACAGACAGACAAAGAAGCCAAAATGGCCTTAGGTGCTACTGAGAGTAACAAGGAGAACTGCAGTGGTGGTGGTGGTGGATGGGAGGGACAAAATTATGTCAAGTACGAAATAACAAGTTCTCAGTTTCAATTCTGACATTGCTCCACTTATTTTATTATTTTTGTTTTATCATTTAAAAGCTTTTGTTTTGTGCCTTCTTTCTTCTTCTTCTTCTTGGCTGGAGGAAGTAAGTGATAAAGTGGTGAACGGGGGGGTAGTGGTGGTGGTGGTGGGGAAGAGCAGGTTAATTGCTTTTAATAAGCACTTCAATTGTTAATGCACTTGTCTCTCTCTTCATCCAGCTAAGATGTAACTACGCAACAAGAATCTTGGGGCAGTGCTAGTCGTCCCCGTCCCCCCACCTGTCACCTGTTACATCCCCCCCACCCCAACACCACCCAGGACTTCAATAGCTATTATTCTGAACATCATTGTCATTGATGTCATCGCCGTCGTCATCATCATCATCACCATCATCATCATCAGTTCTCCTCGCTGTCATAATGGTTGTCGTCATCACCATCTACCATCCTCATCATTATTGTCATCAGCACTACCACGACCATCATCATCATTATCACCACCTCCTCACCATTACCACCACCACCACCACCACGATTGTCATCATCGTCTTCGTTCCCAGCATCATCACAACCACCACCACCACCTTCTTCTTCATCACCACCTCCACCATCACCTTCATCATCATCCTCATCACTGCCACCATCACCTTCATCTTTACCATCATTATCATCACCACCATCATCGCCATCATTATCATCATCGTGTTCTTTGTCATGGCTTACAATGTCATGCAATATTCTTTGTCAAGTGTTTCAGACCAAAGTGAGCAACGTGAGGGTGGAGGGCAGCATAATGGGGATGGAAGTGTGTGTATGTGGCAGGGCAGGGCGAGGGGAGGGCAGAGTGTTTTTTTCTTTGTTTTTTTAAAGTACAGCTCTAACTACTTTACATTAAGTCACTGACTGATTCAACAAGTGCCAACAAGGAGGCTTCCACACAGTCACTTGCCCTGCTAGAAACAGCAGTTGAAATAACTCTCCTTCAAATCGTCTTTAAATTAACTGAAAGGAAAAATCATACTCACATTGGATGATGTAGTTCAAGGTACACTATGCTCAAAAGAAAATTGAAAAACAAACGAGATGGTCCTGGATGAATTGTCTGTGATCCTATCCTATATTTGTGAGACGAGAGCTGACTTAGAGATAAATAACAATGATTTATTAATGCAACACCTTTGCCATCCGACCTCTTCACCTCTTCTTGTCTTCTTCAAGACATCATAAGAAAATCAAATTTCATATCTGGTATTCAAGTGGTTTGTTGGGACCTCTGTAGAGATTTGGTCCAAACTTGGCTCAGGTCAGCTTGGTCATTCCACCACAATCATGTTAGAACCAATAAAAATCATAACCAGTAATTATATGGGGTAAAAAAAAAAATGAGATTTCAAGACACTTTGGGATTACACAGTATCTTTAGTTTTTCATATTGCTTATAAAAATATAGACTTTAACTCAAAATCTTAATTTTGAACTTCGGTGCCATGTAAAAAGCACCTGTACCAGTATTACATAAAAAGTACCCATAGTAGTGCCAAATAAAAAGCACCTGGTGCACTCTATACAGGGGTTGGTGTTAGGAAGGGCAGGCAGTTGGAACCTGGTGCAACTTTTCAGCTTGCCAGCTCCTGTCAAACCATCCAACCCATGCCAGCATGGAAAACAGACGTTAAAGGATGATGATGATGATGAATTTCCAACTCTTGCTAGCATCTTGATATGGATGTTACAGTATGATGATGATGATAGAATCTAAACCAAAATCTCAGATTTTCCAAAAATAAACCAGGAATAATTGATAGGGTGTTTGCCGATATTTCTGTTGTTTGGGAGGGGCATCAAGTTGTGGAAACCGTACCGAAGCTTCTTGCTCATCAGATTATGTCAACCATCCAACCCATGCCAGCATGGAAGACAGACATTAAAAGATTAAAATGATGATGATTATGTTGAATGTAGCATTTGATAGAACGTGCATTTTGGTGAATGAAGTAACTGGTACTGAACCGAACATGAAAGCATTTTATTCTTTATTCTTTGATATTGCTTACAAAAATATAGATTTTTAACTCAAAATCTTAATTTTGATCTTTGGAGCAGTGTAAAAAGCACCTCTTGTGCCAGTGCCCTGTAAGGCAGCTATCAGAGTGGATCCTTCAACCATCCACCACCACACCACCACCACCACCGCTGCTGCCATGTGGAGGAAGACATTTGTAAGGACATATAGCTTGTATTATTAACATTTTCCAATTTCCTGTGTCATTATCTTCTATATTTGTGAGTGGCTTCCTCTCTCCCTGTCTGGATAATGCCAAGGGTTAGGAAAAATTAGAAGACATGATGAAGAATCAAATCAAAAGTGTAATGCGCTGAAAGAATCTGGGTATTATGAATTTAGATCAGGTTCATACACTCTCAAAAACAGGTTTTTCAGTTTCCATCTACCAAATCCACTCACAAGGCTTAAAATGACCTGAGATTGTAGTAGAAGACACTTGCCCAAGGTTTCATACAGTGGGACTGAACCTGGAGCCATGTGGTTGGGAAGCAAACTTCTTACCACACAGCCAAGCTTATATTGTGAACTTTTTGTATTTTCTATTTTCGTCATTTTGGAGTTGTCCTTCATTGAGATTCTTGTTACATTTGTTGAGGAAATTCATAGTTTATGATGCTTTTGTTTGCATACAAAATATGGATTATTTCAAAATGTTGGTTTACAACCAAATTTGCCTGTTGATAGATTTTTTTATCAATTTTTAAATTTCCCTATGTCCCAACTTAAAAATCTTCATATTTAACCCTTCTGGAACCAATCCACTTCTATATAGTTTCTGTCTACTCAAATTCACCCACAAGAAATGAGGCAACTCAAAGTTATGGAAAAATGATAGCAATATTATTGTTATTGCTGTTGTTGCCCTTAATACTGATTAACCCCAGCTCAACTCTGATGAAGGACACCTATAAACTAATGACAATCTAACTCTGACCATCCTGTTTGTTTTTTTCAAACACAATACATCAAAGGTCACATCATTTAGTTTGTCCTTCTCCTATGATAGTTAAGAGTGATTTAAACTGACCATATCCAGTCCAGATATTCTACCTGTTTTGTGTTCAAAATGGTTATATCTGGCCTTTAAAATCTACCCTACAATGTCATTCTTGAAATAAACAATCACATCATTGAAATCTTGAAGCTATGAGATAATGCACAATTAATTCGAAACGTGAATAAATAAGCTCTACGTGTGACTGAAAAATTTGAATGCTAAACAGCTTAGGGATATTAGTCTGCTATTTCAGTCTGAATAACTGACCATATAATAGCCCCTTTCATTGAGTCAGCTCCAATTATTTGATAGTCCGGTCAAACAGATCTATAGTGACTGAGTACCTTTGGATTAATCTTCAAACAAACACCCTTGCTCTACTGAGACAGGGGACATCTCTCACTTGCTGTAAAACAGTACCCCAATAATCTTTTCTACACTAGGCACAAGGCCCAAAATCTGTGGGGAGGGAGCTAGTCAATTAGATCGATCAGTACATAACTGGTACTTAATTTATTGACACCCGAAAGGATGAAAATCAAAGTCGATTTCAGTGGAAAGTACTATAATAATATACCCCTACTAACCCACGCTAGGTCCAACTAATTCCAGTTAAACCACTTGCACTGGGATAGAATGCTGCAAACAATAATTCTTTACTTGAATGGGCTGTGATACTCAAAGAATAACTGTAATATGAAATATCCTTTTTACTATAGACACAAGGCCTGAAATTTGGAGTGGGGGTGCTTGTCAATTACATCAACCCCCAGTACTTGACTGGTACTTACTTCATTGACACCTGAAGGAGAAAGTCAACCTCAGCAGAATTTGAACTGTACTATGAAACATCATTAAATGTCTTTTCCGGGTGGTGCCTTTAAGTTAGGCTAGCTCTGGCCAAAAACTTATATGAGTATCTAAGATGCAAAATGAAGGAAGAAATGTACTGTATTTGGCATAAAAGCCATTTTATTCCCCAAAAATAACTTTTTAAAAAATCACCCCAGGTTCATCATCATCATCAGCCTTTTATGTTCGTTTTCCATGCTGGCATGGGTTGGATGGTTTGATCACAGCTGGCAACCAGAAGAGCTACACCAGCTTCCAGTCTGATCTTGCTTGGTTTCTATGGCTGGATGCCCTTCCTAACACCAACCACTTTACAGAGTGTGCTGCGTGCTTTCTTTGTGACACTGGCACAGGCCTCTTTACATGGTGCCAGTACGGGTGCTATTACATGGTGCCAGCATGAGTGCTTTTAGAAAAGGTGCCAGCACAGAGCTCTTACAGGCCACTGTTCTTCAGCCGAGGGAGTGGCATTAACACTTCTGTTGTGGAGGACGGGCCTTCTTGAGTACAGCAAGGCACCAGATATTTCAGTCCTTCCTCATCTCTTCCATTCTGCATGCATCTATCTATCTAGGTCATCCCTCAGGACACCCCATTATTAGGGGTTTCAGTTACGCATACTATAGGAGTCACAGGGCACTGCTCCATGTGGTCCTGCAGTTTCCATCTAATTAGGAATATTACATATATATATATATATATATATATATATGCCAAATGAACTTCTTTCAGTTTCCATCTATGGAATCCAATCACAAGGCTCTGGTCAGTCCAGGGCTAAATAGGAAGACATTTGCCCAAAGTACCATGCAGTGGGACTGAACCTGACAGCATATGACTAGGGAACAAACATCTTTACTATACATACATGCATAT
>NC_068993.1:37934726-37937226 GCF_001194135.2 Octopus bimaculoides | reverse complement strand
TAAGATCATGATTTCGATTCTTGGACTGGGCGATGCTTTGTGTTCTTGAGCAAAACACTTCATTTCGTGTTGCTCCAGTGCACTCAACTGGTAAATATTAACAGCCTCACAACAGATAGGTGTCCCATTCAGGGAGGAATATAGATATATGTTAGAGCAACTGGGAAACCAGCCCTGTACTTCTTACAGAATAGCCAACCTACTGCCATTGTACATATATATATATATATATATACACACCATCAGGCTATTCTGAAGTTCTTGCAGTTATGCCCTTAATTACATTTATGAGCCTGACATGCAAACCGTTTATGGAACCAGTTTTACTTGTACGCATACAGAAGTCTTTATATATCCCTATGATATAATCCTTTCTACTATAGGCACAAGGCATGGAACTTTGGAGGGTCGGGGATCATCAATTACACTAACCTCAATGCTCAGCTGGTACTTGTTGTATTGACCCTGAAAGGATGAAAGGCAAAGTCTACCTTGGCAGAATTTGAACTCAGAACATAAAGACATATGAAATGATGCTAGGGTATTTTGTTGGATGTGCTAAACAACTCTGCCAACTCACTGCCTTAATAATAATAATAATAAGAAGAAGAATGGATTCTCGTGTCAAAGACGATGTATGAGGGTTCAGCTATTGTTGAATGACCTGCACAAATCATTTGTTTATTGTGATGAAATGTTCATGCTGCATATTGGCTCATTTCTTCCATCAAATCAGCGTTGTCTGAACAGGTGCACGGTGTACCATGTGTCAGGTGTCGTAAGTGATTGCAGGGCAATATGAGATGAAGAGTTTTGCTTAAGAATAAAATGCACCACCCAGTCTACAAATTGAAATCACAATCTAGTTAGCGATCGTGACTGCAACATCCTAACCATGAAATCAGGCACCCTCACAATAATGATAATAATAATAACAACCTTTTCTACTATAGGCCTGACATTTGCAGGGAGAGGACTAATCAATTACATCGACTCCAGTATGCAACTAGTACTTAATTTATCGACCCTGAAAGGATGAAAAGCAAAGTTGACTTTGGTGGAATTTGAACTTAGAATGTAATGTCATGATGAAATACCACCAAATATTTCGTCCAGCACGCTAATGACTCTGCCAGTTTGCTGCTTTATATGGCCTTCAAAATATAAAGTTGAAATAATTATTAATTATTTTAGCATATTTGATGGTCTGAAAGACACAGAGCATATTGGATGCAACCCAGTTTTCTCAGCACATATTCAGACAGAATAGTTTTTAGTGCATTAAAAACTTCGCATATAGGGTACAGGGTGTCTTTTTATGGGACATGATTTTGAAAATAATCTATGTCTCGTATACTATCAAATATAGTAATTGTTATCATCATCATCATCAACAGCAGCAGCATTGCTTCAACATCCGTTTAATCATAATTGCATAGGTCGGGTGTAATTTTATCAAAGTATATTTGACTATGATTGGATGCCCTTCCTGTTGTTAACATTTAATTGTTTCCAAGGAAAGTAATGCTTCATTGTGGCAGGACATGTTCTGAGGAAAGATTCGAAATGAATGACACCACCTGTATGAAGGTGAATTTCGTTTACAGCCATCATAAAATGTCAAGACAAAGAGACACACACATACATATACACACACACACATGCATGCACACACACACATTTATATATACACATATCTATATATATAGATATGTATATGTATACACATACATATGTATCACTACACTCTCGGAGTGGTTGGCGTTAGGAATGGCATCCAGCTGTAGAAACTCTGCCAGATCAGATTGGAGCCTGGTGCAGCCATCTGGCTCGCCAGTCCTCAGTCAAACCGTCAAACCCATGCCAGCATGGAAAGCGGACGTTAAACAATGATAATGATGATCATGTATGTATGTGTGTGTGTGTGTGTGTGTGTGTGTGTATATACATATGAGAAAGGTGAGATGGTCACAGTAGGAATCACTTTGATCATGGCTGCTTAATCAAAAGTATAATAAAACAGAGTCCAAAAAGAAAGAGGAATTTCACCACTGGTTATCTACAGTTTGGTTCCGGAGCAATCTGTTGGGAATAAAAGAACTATAACAACAACAACAACAACAACAACAACAATAGCAAGAACAACAACTATACAAAAGAACAAAAGATTAAGAATAAGAAAACAGACTAAAAAACATATTGAAATGAAGAAAGAATTCAGGAATGAAATTTAATTAGCAAATTCTTCGACACTAAACAGGATGGCGAAGATGGAATGCTGAGCAGGGGAGGAGAAGGGACTCGAAGGAAAGAGTAGGTGGTGTGTGTGTGTGTGTGTGTGTGTGTGTGTGTGTGTGTTGCATTTTGTAATTCTTTGTTTTGCTGGCATTTTATTTACATTGCGTCGTTGCATGACAATCTTTATTGCGATTTTGTCCGTCGTCGACGATGGCGGCCACAGCAGTGATGGCAGTGTTGAAGGAACAGTTAAGCGAGTTGG
>NC_068993.1:37924401-37928002 GCF_001194135.2 Octopus bimaculoides | reverse complement strand
TATATACGTATATATATATAGTTATATATTTATGTGTGTATGTATATATATATGTATAGATATATACATATGTTATGTATATTATTTATATTATTATTCAATTGAATGCCACGCATCTATTTCCAAGTATATATATATATATATATATATATATATAGTTATACATTTTCGTCTATCTTTATGTGTATGTATATATACACACACACATACATAAATATGTATATATATATATATGCATACTTATGTCTATTGTAGCATTTCTTTTGTTTGAATATGTCTGTGTGGTAGTGTGCTTGTATGTGTGTATTTGTGAGTGTGTGTGTGGCCCTAAGCATGGCTGTGTGGTTTAGAAGTCTGTTTATTAACCACTCTGTTTTGATTTCAGTCCCACAGCATGGTACATGGTTTCTATAGCTGGATACCCTTCCTAATGCGAAACTCTTCACAAACTCTACAGGGTGGTACCTTGCTGAAAGACATATACATACATACATTTAACATATTATATCATGTCATATTATATCATATCATGTTTTATATATATATATATATATATGTACATAGTCACACACACACACACACACACAAGTATATATGTATACATACATGTGTTTGTATAGTATGTATATGATAAGTATCACTGGCATGGTATTTGAGGAGTGATGTAATATCAATACTATATTTTGTTCTACTTGCCATTGTTGTTGTCGTTAGTGTTGTTGTTGTTGTTTCGTTCTTGAATATTTTCTCTGCATCTTGTTACAACTTTTGGCAATGCCAAACGCGGACAGGCAAACTCGAGGTCACGAGGTCACAGTCAGTTTCGCTGGGTCTGATAGCCATCAGCTATTTTGGAACCTCTCTACCCATGAGATATGTGCCACATTAGGATGCATGTGCGTATGTACGCCTGTATAGTACTACACATACACACACATATATACATGTATATACATACATGTGTATGTATATATATATATATTATGCATATGAGAGTGTAGCATCTATTGGCTTATTTTTCTTTCACTTCTGTATTCGTCTACAGACATATAGGTCCAGAAGTACTCACATGTGTGGCATGTTTCTTCTCTGTTTATTTCCCATTATATACAGCCATTAATCCAAGAACGGTCATTGCCCGTAGCCTTTCACACTGCGATGACAGATTTGAAATGAAATGTTTTATTTTATTTATCTTTTTTTTTATTATTATTATTGTTATTTTGGAAAGTAGTAAAATAGAAAAGTGAATTATTGACTTAAAAAATATATCTTTGGTGCCCCTGAATAACTGCAGTCCATTGACTGAAACGTCTAAAAGGGAAAACAAAGAATATGATTCTGGGTTCAGTCCCACTGCATAGTACTTTGGGTAAGTGTTCCCTCGCATAGCCCCAGGCTGACCAATGCCTTGTGAGAGAATGTTGTAGATGGAAACTGAAAGAAACCCATCGTATAATGTGTGTGTGTGTGTGTGTGTGTGTGTGTGTGTGTGTGTGTGCACTCTGTAAAATGGCTGGCATTAGGAAGGGCAACCAACTGTAGAGTCCAAGCCAAGACAGATTATGGAACCTAGTGTGACCCCTGGTCTTGCCAGTTTCTGTCAAGCCGTCCAACCCATGCCAGCATGGAAAACAGTCATTAAATGTTGATGATGATGATGATGATGTCTACATTTGTGTGTGTATCTTTGTGTTTGGGTGTTTGTCCCTCACTGGCTTGTTTATGCCCCCCCCCCATAACTTGGCAGTTTGGTGTTGATTTGTTTGACTAAAACCCTTCAAGTCAGTGCCCCAGCATGGCCACAGTCTAATGACTGAAACAAGTAAACAATACACATATATATATTAACATGCATGCAATGCTGTAAGGCTTTCAACTCCTTTTGGAATCTTGAAGCACAACATTGTGACAAATGGCATGTTTTAGACAATTTTTAGAGCTGGCAGAGACCGTCTCCCTCCAAGTCTGAATGCAGCCACTTTCTTCTAGAAGAGAGCAAAATGGACAGATAGAAAGAGTGAAAAAAAGAGAAGAGTTGACCCCATACCTGACAGGTAGTTTATTCATCAAATCTAAAGGGGTGAGAGGCCAAGTTGAGTTCTAGGATTTTAACTCAAAGTGCGAGGAACCCATAAGAAAGCATTCTGTCCTATGTTCTTATGACTCTGCCAATTGGAGCCCTCTGTGGTCAGACAGAATCACCTTGTAATCCGTAGCCATATTGTCTCCTCAATGTGTTTTTTTTGTATTGTACTAAAGTAGCGTATGCTCCAGGGTACATCTCCCTCTCTCCCACACCACCTCATCCTCTCCGCCGAAATTCCTTTCTTGTGTAGTTTCTGACTTCGATAGCTTTCTTAGGCAGAAGCCCTGAGGAAGCAATTGGAGCGGCCCTTTTTTTTTCCTCGAGATAAATCCAATAGATCAACAGAAAAAAATGGAGACAGGAAGAATAGTGGATAGCATAAGTTTAGTTTTATGCGAAGAAGGCAAACAAAATTAGAATTCAAATGGGCACCATCACCACCACCATCATCATCATCTTCATCATCATCATCACCACCACCACCACTATCATCAGCATCATTCTCATCATCATCATCATCATCATCATCATCATCATCATCATCATCAACACCATTACCATCACCACCACCACTGAAGTCTGGTAATTGATCTATATCCTGTTTTTAAGACCCAGGTGGAAAAATGTGATAACAACATATTTATTTAGGATTTCTCTACTAAAATGTGGCTAAAAAGGTTTTTAAAGGGGGTTTTCAGTGCCTTGAACGGGGCAATGAGGCAGGTTTGTAAATTATGTAAGTATGTAAATATGTAGATCTTTATGTGAGTGTGTGTGTGTGTGCACTAGTTTCTATGAGTGTGTGTTGTATGTATGTGTATAAGTACACTGCTTTGAATAAGTGTGAATGTGTACAAGTGCATGTATGTATGAATGTATGTATGTATGTATGTATTAAAATGTAACTGTGTGCATATATGTGTATGTTGACACGTGTACATGTTGCGACATGTGTGTGTGTGTGTGTGTGTGTGTGTGTGTGTGTGTGTGTGTGTGTGTGTGTGTGTGTGTGTGTGTGACAATGTGAAAATCCATGTTATACTTATGTATGCAATGTTGACATCATTGTTAACTTCAAAAAATAATAAAAGTAATAAAGGGAAAAGTCTAAAAGACTGCAAATTTATTAAGGGCAAATATATATTGATTAGATAAATATATATATTGATTTTGCCAAACATTAATTTTCTTCTTTGTGGATGTTTTAATTGTTGTTCATGATTATTATTATTATTATTATTATTATTATTATTATTATTATTATTATTATTATTATTGTTGTTGTTGTTGTTATTATTATCATTATTATCATAATACACATATATAAACCACTCACATATGTACACACACACATTTATATACATACATGCACATGCATACACACACACATACACACATATACATACATATATACATACACATATATACATAAAGACATATATATATATGTAGATAGATAGACAAATGTACATATACATGTATACATATATATATATATATATATATATATAT
>NC_068993.1:37920351-37923341 GCF_001194135.2 Octopus bimaculoides | reverse complement strand
ATATATATATATATATATATATATATATATATATATATATATACATGCATGTATATATGGGGTGAGTGTGTAATTAGTTGAAGCCCATAGACATAGGGACCAAGTTATAGAGGGCAGTAAAATAAAAACAAGGTAGCACCTGATCTTTACACATCTTATGACAGGGCCATACATCTATCTAACGACGTTCACACTGTATCATTGTTCAACCCCAGGTCAGCCTAAATCAGTGCCATTCCAGCTGTGACCATCCTGTCCCACATTTTCTTTTATCCTTTAGTAGGTGGGAGAGATCCCTAATGGTTTTTCAAACCACATTATCTAATTGAGTTTTAATATTTATTTTAAGATGGTAGGTTTTTTTTTAAGGTGATTTGGCTGCTATTTCTAATAAACTACGAGTTATTTAGTGGCTTTCATGATATATGAATGCATTGAGTACAAGTACCATTGTAACTTTAACACCTAGGTCATTTTGTCAGGTGCTCTACCAATTCTGCTAGGTTTACAACGTGGAGTCCTATATGAGTTCCTTGCCGTCTCTACCACTACCACCATAAGCAGGGTGTCCCAGAGAAATTGCCTGATGCCACCACCACCATCACCATCACCACCAACACTATAGCAGTTCACCTCATCGCATCATATCTTCTCCTACCGCCAATGTTAGCTCTGTTACTTCCTCCTCTACCATTGCTCTCACTACCACCATGACCAACATCATCACCAGCAGCTCACTTCATCTACCACCATCATCATCGCCATCATAATTCTCTCCACTACAGGTAGCTCACCTTCCCCCCCCCCATCATCATTAGCTTTATCTCATCCCATTACCTGTACCTCACCTTCCCAGCATCATCATTTGCTCACCTTCTCCCTCTACCACCACCACTACTAGTAGCTCACCTTCCTCCACTATCATTAGGTCACCTCTTCCCTCCACCTCCACCACCGCTACACCTCTCCCCACTCCCTCTCCTCTGCTACCATCATCACTAATGGTTCACTTTTTCCTTCCATCGCCTCCCTCACCACCTTCATTTTCTCACCTCCTCCTGTCACCCACCAGTAGGTGTCACCTCACTGTAATGAAATAATGCAGAGAAAGATAACACATCTATCACTTGGTCTTATTTTGCTAACTGTTTGCAATTATTGTCATCTTAAACCATTCTTGCTTTGGCTCCACACAGACACACACACACGTATATACATGCACACTCACCCCTTTCACTCTCTCTCTTTCAATCTATTTATCTATCTACCTAACTATCTCAGTGTGTGTGTGTATGTGTTGTTGTTGCTTCACAGTGTGTATCTGCAAATATGTGTGTGCTTTTGTGTATATGACTTTGTTACAATCATCATATATGTGTGTAAAGGCAGTGAGTTGACAATAATTACTGCTCCAGGCAAAATCTGAGAAGCATTTTGTCAATCTTTATGTTCCAAGTTCAAATTCCACCAAGGTTGCCTTGGCTTTATCAACCCTCTCAGGGTTGATAATATCAGTACCAGTTTAACACTGGTGTCCATATAATTGACTTATTCCTCCTTCCAAACTTGCTGGTCTCACACCAAAATTTGAAATCCTTATTATGTAAGGTGACGAGCTGGTGGAAAACTTTCTATTATAGGCACAAGGCCTGGAATTTTGGAGAGGGGGGATAATTGATTGCATCGACCCCAGTATGAAACTGGTACTTAATTTATCAACCGCCAAAAGGATGAAAGGCAAAGTCGACCTCGGCGGAATTTAAACTCAGAACATAGCGGTGTGCTAATGATTCTGCCAGCTCACCGCCTTAACGAGCTGGTGGAATCATTAACTCACCAGACAAATTGTTTAGTGACATTTCATCTGTCATTAGGTATTGGGTTCAAATCCTGCTCAGATCAAATTTGCTCTTTTGTCTTCTGAGGGTCAATGAGTTGAAGTACCAGTCAAGTACTGGGTTTAATGTAATCGTCCCCTAAAATTTCAGGCCTCGTGCTCATAGTAGAAAAGATTATTATGTACGCATGTGCTTGTGTTCTTTTATTCTTTTACATGTTTTAGTCATTCGACTGTGGCCATGCTGGAGCACCACCTTAAAGGATTTTTTTTTTTAGTCAAAGAAATCGACCCCAGGACCTTTATTTTTTAAAGCTTAATACTCATTCTATCAGTTTCTTTTTCTTGAACCGCTAAGTTACAGGGACATAAACACAAACATCGGTTGTCAAGCAATGGTGGAGGGACAAACAAGGCTGCAAAGACACACACACACACACACATATACAGGGATGGCCATAAGTCGCTTTACCCATTTCTAATAATAATAAAGAAATGGATAAACTGATTTATGGCCATCCCGGTATATATATACAACAGGCTTCTTTCAGTTTCCATCTACCAAATCCTCTCACAAGGCTTTGGTTGGCCTAAGGCTATAATAGAAGACACTTACCCAAGATGCCACACAGTAGGACTGAACCCGGAACCATGTGGTTGGGAAGCAATATTTATATAATATAATATATATATATATATATATATATATATATATATATATGTATTGTGTGTTTGTGTGTGTATGACACATTTCATTATAACTTACTGATACACTAACATACACACACACACACACATATATATATATATAAGTGCACACAGGTGGTAGTAAGAGTGAGGGTATGTTTTTGACAACTTGTGCACATTCATTCTTACACACTCTCACACATACACACTGGTGTAAGCATCTATGGACATTTCTATGTGTGTGTGTGCATGTGTTTGCGTGTATGTGTGTGTGTATGGAGGCAACAGTAGGCAGTGGAAGAGGGTCGAAGGGGGGGAGGGTTGATAACAAAAGAGACAAGACAGTAAGAGATAATGAAAGGCAATGGGCTGATGACTAAGTTGGGGATAGAAGCAGGGCGGGGGGGGTGATGACAGCGGTGGTGGTGGTGGTGGTAATGACTAAGGCGATGGTGGTTGTGGTGGT
>NC_068993.1:37919588-37920159 GCF_001194135.2 Octopus bimaculoides | reverse complement strand
GTGGAGGGATATAACCCTAGAAAGGGAAGATGGGGGGGAGTAAGAAGGAAGAGGAGAGATAGAGAAAGTTGAGGATAAAGAGATGGTTGAGGTGAGAGGAGAATGAGTGTGAGGTGATGCAGAATGAGGGGAGGGGGTAGGGGTTAGAAGAGAAAGATGATGTGATGGGTGAAAGAGAGAGTGACTGTGTGAGTGAAGATACTGTAGGGGAGGGAGAGGGGGGATGTATGTGTGTGAGGAATTTATTCTCTCATTCCAGAAAATTCCATTAGATCAGAACTTCTTGCTTATGACTCAACGATCAGCAAATATCTCATACAGAGAGTGAGAGCAAGAGAGAGAGAGAGAGAGAGAGAGAGAAGGATGATGGTGAACGACAGGGTGATGATGATGATGAAGAAGAAGAGGAAAAAATGATTGGAGGGGGTGAAGGGAAGACGTGAATATAAAGGTGTATGTGTGTGTGTGTGTGGGGGTTTTGGATAAGTAGCGGGGACGGGGAGATAGGTAGACAGCTATAAGCTGAAGAGGACCCCTATATATATCTATATATATATATATATATATATAT
>NC_068993.1:37915859-37919244 GCF_001194135.2 Octopus bimaculoides | reverse complement strand
TGGAGACACGATGATGGATTTGGGATTGTGATGACTGTGTGTGTGTGTGTGTGTGTGTGTGTGTGAAAGGGGGAATATGAACAAGAGAATGTGCGTGTGTGTGTGTGTGTATAACAATGGGTTGATTAGTGGTGGTGACAATGATGATGATGGTGGTGGTGGTGGTGTTGAATGGATTCCAATGGTGGTGGGGGGGAAAAAAAGCATACAACAGACAGGTCTATACAAAAAGCGGCCGGGCCGGGCCGGGCTGGGCCGGTGTTGGACGACGACCGGCTTTATATACCGGAAGAGAAGCTCGAGACGGACAAGACCGGGAAGTAGGAAGTGCAGTCACTGGGAAGTGTGGGAGAAAAAACTCAGAGACAGAGAGACTGACAGACAGACAGAGACAGACAGACAGATAGATAGATAGATAGATAGATAGGTCGTGATGAAGTTGTAGGCTAGGAGACGCACAAACTGAATACAGCAGAGATTTTTTCCATGGGACATCAAAGGCTGTGTTATAGTAGTAGTAGAAGTAGTGATGGTGGTGTTGGTGGTGGTGGTAGTGGTGGCTACTCTTCATTGAGAAACACGGAGCAGTTAGCCTTTGACTCGTAATTCGTAACTGACCGAAGCTTGTCTGTCTATATCTATTTATTTGCCTATGTATACACACACACACATCTACCAGTCTCCCAGTGGCTATACACACACACACACACACACACATATATATATTGTTTTATAGATATTGCTAGCCTACTGCTGTCGGAAAAGTTTAATAAAGTTCTATGGTCTCTGCCGTCATTTATAAAGCAATCTGTTGGGACAGACCTGACTGTATTGATCGGAATAGGCCTAGTGATTATGTAACTGAACGCCTTCCGCCTGCTTGTGTGTATATAGTGTAGCGTATATATATAGCATATTGCAGTATGTATATATTATATTAACGCAGGGTTTTATGTGTGTATACATGCATGTATGTACGTATATTGTATATATATTTATATGTATACAGTGCAGTGTTCTTATTGTGTTGTTTGTCTGTAGTTTAGTGTATATATATATATATATATACATATATATATATATATATATATATATATATATATATATATATATATATATATATATATATATATATATGCATTGCTGTATGTGTATATTATGTAATTCATTTATAATGCTGTATGTGTGCAGTGTTATGTGTGTATAATGTTGCGTATATATGAGTTACCATTTATTGGGTGAAAATAGCTGTGCGGTTAAGAAGTGCGGTTTTGCAACCAAGCGTTTCCGCGTTCGCTTCCAATGTACGGCAACTTTGGCGACTAGTCTATACCCTAGCGACATGTTATATAGATTGACTAATGCCCTACTGATGGAATTTGGTACATGAAAACTGATGAAGAAATCTGTTTTGTGGGTACATGTGTGTGTGTGTGTTTAAATTAGCCTTTAAGAAAACAACTGCTGCTGTAGGTGTGGATGTTATGTCATGTGACCGAGCGGTTCGGCAAATAGATATTTATAAATTTAATACTGGACTGAAAATCTGTACTGGCGTCCATGTTATCGACTAAACCTTTGAAGGCGGTGCTCCAGCATGGCTGTAGATTAATAACTGGTTCTAACAAAAGAATGAAAGTGGTTTCTGTTAATGCTAAAATATCGCTTTTTTGTTTGTTTTTTAAGTGTTACCACAAGTTCTAGATAGTGCCCTGCTGCCTTTTTCTCTTCGGTAGACGTGTACACACGCAATAAGGGAAAGGCTTTGACACCTACACACGCACACACACGTATGTATACAAAACACAGCACACGCACAGGTACATATACGAAACAACACACACAGACAATAATTATTGTAACGCACCTGAGCACCGTATACAATAAGCTCATATTATCACCATTAATATTCACACGTGTAATTGCAAGCGCGCGCACGCGCTCACACATATACACACACACGCACACATATACACTTATTCAACACGCACAGGTGCGCGCACAAACGCATGTTGTAATAATCAGGCAAAGTTCTCTTTAAAAAAAAAATTCTTCACAATAGGTTAGCACCTAATTCACCCAGCCGCACACGCGCGTACGCACAAAGACACACACACACACACACACTGAAATGCTTACACAGACACAAACACACTGACATACTTACAGACACACACACACACTTTTAAATACATTCACCTCCACACGCATTTCCAGCTTTTCTGCTGTATCTTCTTCCGTTGTTATTCTATTCACATTTGTGGAGGCATAATAGAAATAGGCATCGACCCGCAGTATTTTACTGGTACTTAACTCTATTGTAATACTAATGTGGGAGATGATGTTCTGAGTTCGAAACTGGACTGAGATCTTCTTTGCGTTTCACCTTTTCGAGGCCGATAAAATAAGTACAAGTGAAGTACCGAAGTCGATGCAAACGGCTAACACTCTCCTTCTAAAATTGCTGACTTTATTCTAAAGTTTGAACCCATAAAGCAACGAGCATGCAGAATCGTAAGTGCGTCGCACAAACTGCTCAACAGCACTTTTTCTGGCACTTTACGCACTGCGTTCAAATTTCGTAGAAGTTGGACTTTACTGATCGTCCTTTCGATGTCTTCTGCCAAATATTGAAACAATTATAATTAATAAGGCGGCGAGCTGGCGGAACCGTTAGCACGCCGGATAAAATGCTTCTCGGCATTTCTTCCGGATTTTTACATTCTGAACTCAAATAATATCTCCGAGATCGACTTTGCCTTTCATCTTTTCGGGATCGATGAATTAAGTACCAGTGAAACACTGGGTCGATGTAATCAACTAGTCCCCTCCTCGCAAATTTCAGGCCTTGTGCTTTTAGCAGAAAGAATTATTATTATTATTATTATTGCATTTCTAATTAAGCACTCAATAATGACAGTATCCTGTAACACACAGCTCAACTCACATAGAGGGAAAGATACACGCAGGTTAGGGAGTGGGGAAGACAATCGATAGACGGGGTCTTTTTCCTTCACATATTTTCCGCCAATATGGAAAAGAAAAAAGTAAAGAAAAGAAAGAAAAAAATAAACGAAAAAGCAAAAAATATATATAATAATAATAAATACTCGCAAAAAAAATAAATATATATAAATAATTAATAATCTATAAACGTTATTTTTTTTTTTTTTTTTCGCAAATATCTGCACAATGAATTGTCAGGTTTTTTTTTTACGTTTTATTTCATATTATTATATTATATTCCTTCTCATTTTTCTAATTGCAACAAATTTCATTTTCTTTTCACAAAACAACAACAACAATATAACCAACAATGACATCATCATCATCATTAGCAACAATGGCAACAAAAAAGTAACTACATCAATTAAAAGCTAAGTTT
>NC_068993.1:37912702-37913626 GCF_001194135.2 Octopus bimaculoides | reverse complement strand
TGCGTAAATATATGAACACGCGTACATTTGCAGGTTATATATGTAGATTTATTTGCACGCATACCAAAACACCGTTTTTGTGTTTGTATGGAGATAGAGAGAGAGAGAGAGAGAGAGAGAGAGAGAGAGATAACAACACCAATTGGAACATAATAGCAATGAAATGAAATGCAATAAGGATCCACTGCTTATGTGTCACATCTTAATTATTTCTGCTATTGAAGAGCAATAATCGCTGAGGGAAGATTCCTCGCTCTAGCAGAGTGTCCGGCTCAAATTCCGAAGGGGGGAAAAATGCAAGCACACGCGCTCACAGACGTACACATACGCATGCACGCACGCGAACGTATGCATGCAAACAGGCGCACACACAAAAACACACGCATGTATACAAGCAAATATGCACACTCGGCGACACGCAGACACTTAGGAAATATTGATTGTAATCGAAGAAAAACGATGGAGGAGGCAGTGGCGACAATAGATACGGTGGCGGCGGCGGTGGCGGTGGTGATGGCGTTGGTGTTGGTGTCTATTGGAAAACCGATACGAACCAGACCAGAATCCCATCGGCATCTTCTTCTCAATTCCGCTCTGCCATCGTCCTCGCCGCCCTCTTCTTGGCAAGACACACATTCGCTGATGAAGTCACTCCCTCGCACTCTGATACATCTCCGTTGAATCACACATGCAACTTTATAGAAGGAGCGGGAGGAGGAGAGAAAAGGATAGATAGAGTGAAAGAAAGAGAGAGTGGGGGGGGGAGACAGCGGGAGAGAGAAAGGTAAAGGAAAGGGGACAGTGAAGAGAGAGACAGAGAGCGAGATAGTCACAAATTCTTTCACACACACACACGCACATATACATACACATACACGCGCACGCACGCACCAGCTCATATTCAACCGTATTATACTTGTTATG
>NC_068993.1:37907871-37912192 GCF_001194135.2 Octopus bimaculoides | reverse complement strand
GTGTTATATTTGCAAAGTTATATTCTGTTTTTCCCTTGTTGAAGAATCTCCCGGCATCCCGTTGGAAGGGAGTTGCTGGGATTTCAGAAGATGCCGCATCATGTTAATGACAGCACTTCTGTCAGAAGTGCAAAATATCTGGATGCCATCGTCGCGAAATAACGGTGCCTTTTTTTACCAAACCAAGCCAAGCCAAACTGCTATTTTTTGTAAAAAAGGAAAAAATATATATATACATATATATACACACATATATATTATATATCCTAAGACGGAACGGAGGAAGACGTATACATACATATATATATATATATATATATATATATTTATATACATACACCAAAGCCAGGATCATACTTCTTACACAAACATACATACATACATACAAACACAAACATATTTATATATACACATGTATGTATATATACATGGATATACATAACGGCTTCACTCCGGCTATTTATTTTGTTTTCCTCATTCTTCCGCCTTATGTAAATTTTCAATCATCATTATCATCATCATAATAATAATAATTATTATTATTATTCTCACCTCAAGCCATTTCTAAATGACCAGGTAAATAAATTCCATTCTTTTCACCTTTATATATATATATTTATTTATTTGTGTATTAATTTTTTCTTTATATATATTTTTAATTTTCGTCCTGATATCTTACCTTCCGTCTTTTGTTTTCGTCAATCACTCCGAAAGTATTAAGAATTGACAATGTAGGCATGTGTTGAGAAGATGAAGAAGAAGAGAGAGCGAGAGAGAGAGGGGGTGAGAAAGAGAGAGATATATATATAAAGTAAGAGAGAGAAAGAAGGCATTTTTGTGCATGTGTGTGTGTGTGTGTGTAATGGATAAATAGATGTAATGAGAGCGAACGAACAAATGGATGATTGTATGAATGAGTGCAAAAGCACACACGCATGTGGGTGTGCGTTGAGTGACTTTACCATGGTTTTTTCAAACAACAAAGTTTACCTTACGTATGTATGTATACATGTGTCCTGATATGCACACACACACACACACACATATATATGTGAATATATACATATTTGAACATGTGTGCATATGCATGCAGTTTACGATATACACGTGCGCCCAAGCGGTGGAATGTGCGTGTATATAAATATTCCTCATTTATCGTTAGCGTTTCACACACACACACACGTATTATTATATATCATGGTAATAGAGTTTATATTAGTCATTTAAAAAGAAAAAAAAACATCTTGCTCTGAGTGTGTGTGTGTGTGTGTGTGTATACATGTATCAAAAAGTGGATATCAACTAAATAATGTATATTATGTCTCTTTCGAGCCAAATTCTTCTACACGTTGGATATCTTGGATACAAACACACGTTTTATTATACCAGTGACCAAGTTGTAAGACATACGGATGGGAATGCGCGAGTCTTCTTTGCATCGCAGGTCCAAGTATCGTTATTCTACAGTTCCAAATATTCACACACACACACACACACACACACACACACACACTCAGATATATATATATATATATATATATATATACACACATACACATGTGTGTGTGTGTGTGTGTGTGGTATTGCCAGTAAAATGAGACACAAGTGGTTACAACAGCCGGAAACTAGTAAATAACAATGTTTGTGTCTACAATTGACGAATGTGACTCTAACACGATGCTGTTATGATATATAAATGTATGTGCATATGTATCTATACCTGCTTATCTATCCACGCGCGCACACAGACACACATGTACTATGTATGTGTGTGTGTGTGTGTGTGTGTGCGTGCACGCGTGCGTATATGTATGTATGTAATTCATACACGCTGGTATATATTTATGTACAATACTGATGCTGGAATCATGTCGTTATCTTTGCCACATTTTTCTGTCTCACATCAACGACATCGAATTCCAATGGCTTCTATTCTTCTTTTTCTTCTCTACCGCCTACCCCCACGTCTTCCTCATCTCCAGCAGCACTAGTAGTAGTAGTAGTAGTAGTAGTAGTAGTAATAGTCGTGGTAGTAGTAATAGCCATATTGATGATGGTGGTGGTGGTGGGGTCTTTGCGGCTTACGTTTCGGTCTCTGTTGTTCATTCCATCCAATATTGGTGCTAGGAAGGAGAAGAACAATAATACGGAAGGGCACTACATTACCATTAACATTACAATTGTCGTTATAATAATAATAATAATTATTATTGTTGTTGTTGTTGTTAAGGCGGTGAGCTGGCAGAATCGTTGGCACGTAGGACGAAATTGCCTAGCGGTATATCGTCTGTCGCTACATTCTGAGTTCAAATTCCGTCGTGGCCGACTTTGTCTTTCATCCTTTCGGGATCGATAAATTAAGTACCAGTGAAACACAAGGGTTCGACGTAATCGACTAGTCCCTTCTCCAGAATTTCAGGCCTTTGTACTTATTGTTGTTTATTAGTCCGTCCATCACTGGTGTTGTTGTGGCTACCACGGCCGTAGTAGTGAAGTGCAAATGGAGGTGGTAGTGGTGGTGGTGATGATGATGGTAGCGGTGGAATTGGGAACTATGCAATGTGTTTGAAAACAATACGTGTTTGTATACAATGCAGTTTTGTTTTGTTTTTTTCCCCTGTTTTATGTGTTTGTGTGTTCGAGTGATCGAGAGAGAAATTGATTGAAGGCAGACGTACCGACATAGCTCTACATCCATTCAAGCACACCACACGCTTTCACTCACACACAAACAGACACGTGTGAGTGTATGTGCATGTGTATGTGTGTTTGTGTGTTTCTTGCAACACAAGAAATTCTGTTCAATAAGCAGGTCTTAAATGTAACGATGAAATTCTTGGATAATTCCGTTATATTCATTCTTACGGTGGAAAGAAGCGACGGTGGGAAAAAAAAAAGGAATGAGTGAGTGAGTGAGTGAGTGAGTAACTAGCCACTGTGACTCAACCAAAACATTCCACTACACACACATACACACGTATTGGTGTACATGTATGTATGTATGTATGTATGTATGTTATGTATGTATGTGGTACTAAAAGACTGAAGAGGTGACGAGGGTGGAAAGAACGAAGTGCAGACACAGAAACACACACACACACACACACATACATACACGTATGCACACAAAAGGAGAAACAACTTTTCTGTGTGTGTGTGTGTGCTCTGCTGATGATGTTATTACACGTTATAACGGGAAGGGGAAAGAAAAGTGTTCAGTGCTTTTTGCCTTGCATTGCCATTGGCACAAACACACAGACATAGAAGATATTATATACAGAGACAGACAGACAGACAAGGAGAGAGAGAAAGAGAAAGAGAGAGTATGAAACGCAAGACAGACCAACGCCGTTACTATATTAAAAACATATTCTTCGACTGATCAACAAAGTTATTTAGTACCAGCTAACTACTGAAGAAGAAGAAAATTCTACTAGCAATTAAATAAGAGTAATTCGTCATTGATTTGGTTCTTATGTACATGAATGAATTTGTGTTTCATGAACGAAGTAAATATTTACTGTTTTCTTCGTGTTTCCGGCATTACGTTCTGAGTTCAAATCCCGCACGGGTCAGCTTTACTTTTCATCGCTCGCGGGGTTCGATGAAATAAAGTAGCAGGTTAGTTAGTACTGACGTCGATATAATCGACTGACACCGCTTCCTTTTAAAGTTGCCGGCCTTGTACCTAAATCAGAAATCATTATTTCTTGTTATTGTTGTTGTTCAAACCCCAAGTTATAACTGGTACATCATTTCTTGAAATCAAAAAACATTCTTTCTACCTATGGTCTCCTTTTTGTTTAGAATCATTTCTTAAAATTATGTTATTCTTGTTACAGTCCTTGGACTATACGACCATGCTGGGGCACCACCTTGAAAAGTGTAGTTGAACCAGTGGAGTCCAGTACTTATTTTTTAAGGCTGATTCTTATTCTATCGTTTTCTTTTGCCGAAACGCTAGATCACGACGGCATAAACAAAGTGACGCTGATTATCAAACGGCAGTGGAGACAAACGAAAAAGTACACATGTACATATGTGTATTTATACATTTGTATGAATACGATGAGCTTGCGCACATTTTCCTCCTCCCGAATCTACTTACAAAGTATTGGTCGCCTGGGGCTATAATAGAAGATATTTGCGTAGCAGGACTGAACCCGAAACCATGTGTATAATTGTAAACCGAGCTTCTTAACTACACAACCAAACCTGCGCCCATTTATTCATTTATTTATTTATTTTATCGATATTGACTTTCCTTTGAAAGACACTCTCAATTGTTTGCTATTTCTAGCAGGTGGAGCGACATGTAGAA
>NC_068993.1:37906960-37907842 GCF_001194135.2 Octopus bimaculoides | reverse complement strand
GAAATGCTTAGCGGTATTTCGTTGCCGTTACGTTCTGAGTTCAAATTCCGCCAAGGGCGACTTTGCCTTTCATCCTTTCGGGGTCGATAAATTAAGTACCAGTTACGCACTGGGGTCGATGTAATCGACTTAATCCCTTTGTCTGTCCTTGTTTGTCCCCTCTGTGTGTAGCCCCTTGTGGGCAGTAAAGAAATATGAAACGTTAGCACGCTGGGTGAAATGCTTAGTGGTATTTCGTCTGTCTTTATGTTCTGAGTTCAAATTCCGCCAAGGTCGACTTTGTCTTTCAAGCTATCCTTTCGGGGGTCGATAAATTAAGTACCAGTTGTGTACTGGCGTCGATCTAATGGACTTGCCCTCTCCCCACAAAATTTCGGGCCTTATGCCTAGAGTAGAAAAGAAGTGAATGTTGTAACTTTTAAGAATTACGGAAACTGGATTTAGTCTTTTGATAACACGGTTTTGTTTTCAGAACTATGTGTGTGTGTTTGTGTATGGATGTATGCTTCTCTGTTTTTCGAAAGAAGATAAATGAATATGAATCCGTTATTTCTTCGTCCGTCCCACGCTTATTTATTTTTATCTATTATCATTATTATATATTTATTTTATTTTACTTTTGATAGAGGAATGAGGATGTGAGGGCGTGCGCTTTTAAGGATTATTGCTTCGCCTTCCCTTCCACTTTCTAACACCACACACACCTTTCCATTCCATTCCAAGCGCCAATTTCATCACATTAATCTGTCTTTATCGGTCTTTTCGTCCTTTTCTGTCTTTGATATTATTTTACTTTTTAACTCTTACACACACAAATACACACACACACACACTCTCTCTTTCTCTCTCTCTCTCTCTCTCTCTCTCTCTCTCTCTCTCTCT
>NC_068993.1:37902566-37906638 GCF_001194135.2 Octopus bimaculoides | reverse complement strand
TATATATATATACATGTATGTATTGCGTGCATTTGTCCCACCTGTGTCACTGTGTGTCGGTGTTGGTTTGTTTACGTCCCCGTGATTTAGAGGTTCGGAAAAATCTCCCGACCAAATAAGTACCCGGCTGAAAATCAAAAACAGAGAAAAACTAGTACTAAGATCGATTTGTTCGACTAAACCCCTTCAAGGTGATGTTCTAGCATGGCCACAGTTCATTGACTGAAACAAGTGAAAGATAAAGAGAATATACATACATACCTACATACATACATACATACTTACATATTGATATAATATGATAAAATATATCGGTTTTCCATAGTTTATTCCTCAATTTCTCTCTCTCTCTCGCACACACACAATCATTCATATACACATTTTAATATTCGTACAAACGTTTGATATAAACCAGTCTATAATTTGGATCTATCCATTGGAAAGTGACCATACTGGAGTACTAGATGTGTGTTGGTGGTGGGGTTGCTCTGTTCTCACCCAATTCAGTGTTCGTTTACGTCACCGCTCCACACACACACACAAACTATATTTCTCACACACTCTTGTTTAATCTTCTTATTAACTCTATCTCTCTCTCCCCTCTCTTTTTCTCCTCCTACTGCCACCACCAGACATACACACACGCACACACATTGTCGAAACCTTCTCCTCCTCCTCCTCCTCCAATTACTAACAACTTCATTCATGAATCCTTTCCAAGACAGTAAAACCACGAATTTCGTAATCAACGATCGTCGTACAAGAAAATGTGTGTGTGTGTATACGTGTATGCATGTGTGTGTATACATGTGTGTTTGTAACTCTAACTGTATGAATCAATGATGATGATGATGATGGAGATATCGTTATTCTAGTTGCTATTGTCTAGACCCTGGTCATCTAGCGAAACAAGGATCAAAAGCGTTCCGGCTATAACCCTTTTCTGTTATTTTTGGTGGTGGTGGTCCTGCAAACGCGATGCTCTGTTGTATTACTTAACATACAGTAATATCCGTCTCTGTTTCGGAAGTTGAGATATGTCAATTGTTGACCGTGATGACCCGGATGAAGGTCAGCTGGGGTCATTTTCTTCCCCTTTTTTTTTTTGTCTAATTGTTTATTTCCCCTTTTTTCTCCCCCATCATGTTGTTGTGTTTGATCTTGTAAATATAATCAACCGTTACTCATAATTTAATTTTTGCTTTTGTTTGCATGGTTCTTGATGTGAAATCATGTGTTAAAGAAACGTATTTTGCTTTTATCTCGGGAGGGTCACTATGCCAATAATGGACACACGCACTGGTTCTATGTCACTTCTTTTATCATTATGATTATTATTATTATTATTATTATCATTATTATTATTATTATTATCATTAAAGTGGTGAGGTTGTACAATCCTTAGCGAGTCGGACAAAATGCATAGCGGTAATTCTTCCGGATCTTTACTTTCCGAAGTTCAAATAAACACCGGGGTAGACTTTGCCTTTCCTCCTTTCGGAGTCAATGAAATAAATACCAGCTAAACACTGGGATCGGGGTAATTGATTAGCACCCCCACCAAATTTCAGGCCTTGTACCTATAGTAGAAAGGATTATTATTATTATTATTATCATTATTATTATTATTATTATTGTCGTTGTTGTTGTTGTTGTTGTTATTATTGTGTAACGAGCTGGCAGAATAGTTACCACACCGGGCAATATGCTTAGCGGCATTTCGTCCGTCTCTACGTTCTGAGTTCAAACTCCGCTGAGGTCGACTTTGCCTTTCATCCTTTCGGGGGTCGATGAATTAAGTACCGGTTATACACTGTGTTCGATGTAATTGACTTTACCCCTCCCCACAAATTTCAGGCCTTGTGCCAACAGTAGAAAGGATTATTAATATTATTCAATTAGTCAACCAATTAACTAATCGTTCGGCCAATCAGTGAATCGGCTGGATTTGTCCAAAGTCCTTCCGTCGACTTCCGCTACCCCATCGATGACGTTCCCTCTCTACACTTCTGTCGTGGATATTGCTTTGTCTCTGTTACATATACTGTAAATAGTTTTTGCCTTGACGGCAGTGATTCTCAACCAATTTTTGCAGTTCGGTGTGTCTGTGTATATATATATAAATATTATTAATTATTTTTAGGAATTGCATAAAAACTTTTTAAAATATATTGTGTAATTTGGAAGTATGTAATCAATGAAATTAATTTACTGCACATAAATTTTAGCCATAAGATTTTATATATTCTTTCAATACGACAGGGCGTAAATTAAGCGGACTTTCACTGTTATTTCTAGCAGATTTAACAATCACCTTACCCAGTCCTTTGGAATTGAAGTGGCAGAATCGGTAGATTATCGGACTGTCCTTTATGATAGTTGTTCCGCACTGTATAAGAGACACTCCTTGTCACTGTAACAGTCGGAAATGTGAGTCAGTAACTGCCCTCTGATAGGAACCTGTAAATAATGACGCTATAGTTCACCTGTTGCTATATAGAAACTAACTCATGTCTTGTGGTAATTTTACGGTCCGGGTTCAAATAAGGCTAGTATTGGCTTCGCCTTTCAGCTCTTCAAGTCGATAAAATAAAGTACCAGTAAAATATCAGGGTTCATTTAGTCCCCTAAAAATCCTGGTTTCACAACGGTAGAATCCACACAACGGTGTTACCGTTGTGAAACCAGGATATATACATATATATATATGTGTGTGTGTGTGTGTGTGTAAAAAAGTAGAATCGTCCTAACTAGTTTCTGGTCGTCTTAGACCCTCGTCAGAGAAGGGATGTCCGTCTCTTGTCCACAAAGAAATTAGTAGTTATAGCAGTATATAGCACACATATAGTAGCTTTTAGTACATACGAAGTAGGAATCAATTGAACTGGTCAGTGAAATTTTGTTATGGGTAAGCATCTATGTTTATTTAAAAACGGTATAATTTATTTTTCAAATGAACTAAAAACGCTCTGGAGTGTAACCATAAACTAATCAATTCACGTTGTCAACGCATGCATTGTTATGCAAATTAAGCAAACCAGTTTAATTGAGTCCAAAATTAATCTTTCAGTAGACAGGAAAAAACAAAAATTTCTGTCCTTCTCTGATGAAGGCCTAAGAAGACTAGAAACTGTGAATGGGGAGCCCTGATTTATTGCGGAGAACCCAGATAATTTATTTCTAACAAGGAGCGTTGGATAAAATGACTTTCGATATTAGTTCCGACTTGGCGCTCTGAGTTCAAATCCTACCGAAATCAAGTTTGTTTTATATCCGTAAATACCACAAAGCATTGAAATTTTGGCAAAAGCTTAGAATTTTTGAGGGGAAGGTCTTAGTCGGTACCATCGACTCCCGTGTTTCACTGGTACTTTATGTTATTAATCCTACAAAACAATAACAGTAATATTGCTGATATTTAAGATTAAAAAGTGATGCTGTTGTTGTTTTAACTCCAAATCAGCTCCGATCGAATAAATCTATGAAAGGTAACACACCAACCGTGATTATCCTCGCTTTTGTATCTTTAGAATTACATTGTCTAAGATATCATTCCTTAAAAAGGAAAAAAAGAAACCGGTGGGCGCAAAATAAAGGAGATTTGGCGCTATTTCTAGCTATTCCAACGATTTAGGTGTGTGGATTTTACAGGCACGAGCTCGAGCATTCTGAAAGGAAAGGGAAATTTCTGTGAAACTAACTCCCGGATTTCATTGGTCTTTTTTTCCCTAAACGACCCCGGAAGGATAAAAGATAAAGGTGATATTAACGGACTTCGAACGTGGTAGAGGTAACTTTGTCTAATTTTAAAATACTTTCTATAGAAATGCCAAGGTCCACGGATTTTGTTAGATGGGGTGGGGATGGCATTCGTTTAATGGGACCTTAGTGTTTGTTTTAATAGCCACGATAGCTACACTTCAGTTAGAATTGGAAATTTTTAGTCAATAAAGATCTACGTAAGTGAATTTGGTTGAGTGCCCTTCTTTCACTTTTCCACTCACTCGTATGTATATATATATATATATATATATATATATATATATATATATATACACACACACACACACAC
>NC_068993.1:37900389-37902556 GCF_001194135.2 Octopus bimaculoides | reverse complement strand
ATATATATATATATATATATATATATATATATATATATATACACGTCTGTATATGAGTGTGATGGTTTGTATGTGTGTATAAAAATATATGTATACGCATGTATGGATAATGTAGTTTGTACGTGAATAAGTATATGTACCTATAAATATGTATATATGTGTGTATATATATTTGTGTGTGTGTGTGTGTGTGTGTGTGTGTATGTGTAGATAGATAATTATGTGTGTAGGTACCCAGAAATCAGCTAGCAGGCACATGTAAACACCCGTTGGATTAAGTACCCATTTTATTTAAATATTTATTGAATTAGTTTTAGGGTTATTTAAGTATTTATTGAATTAATTAAACAGTTGCAATATTTATATTGGTTATATTGAATAACTAGTTCGATAAATCGATAAAAAAAAATATTCCTTTTGTCAACATCCGATAAACTTTTATTATCGGAAACAAAATAATAAAAAACAACAAATTGTCGTCGATTCTGTAATTTATCTATCTCTTGATTAGTCTCAAGTGAGGTCTGATCGAACTATTTAATCTATCATTAACGACGTTCCACCTGTGGCCATCCAGATACAGACTGTTGTTTTAAGATATTGCGTATCTTGGACTGGTTTTATATGGCTTGCATTATATATGCTATTATGTATGATTTGACGGAGATTTGACTGCTATTTCTAAAAAGATCGATTGCCCCCCTCCACCTATCCTCATGAAAGCTACCCCTTCCCGTGTTGTTGTTGTTGTTGCTGAACTCCTGATCAGTTCTGATCAACCATAACTATGGTCAAATGACAATCTAGCGATGATCATCCTGCTTCGCTATTCTCCATCAGACAATGTTTCTTTATATTTTTAAGACGTAAGTGTATGGTTTCAAGTAGATTTGCCTCACACTTTTTTACAAGGTCGAGTGAACCACATGATAATAATTTTTTGTAATAATAATAATAATAATAGTCATAATAATAATAATAAGCCGCTCTGGTTTATTCGAGTGAATTCAACTATGTTCTAAAGCCTTATTTGTTGTCTTTTTTTTATTTTTCACCTTCCTTTCGGCTAATATCTGTTTGATGTCTTTACCTGTATATGTAGCTTATGAAACATTCAATGTGTGTATATATATTACATATTTGTGTTTAGGCATTCGTCCGTAACAACTTTCGTGTGTGTATATATATATGAATGCATATATATATATATATGTATATATATATAGAAAGATAGATAGATAAAGATATAGATATGTTGCCATATTCATTCAACCAGACAGGTGAGAATCACATACACACATACATACATACAAGCACACACACACACACAATCACACGCGCGCACGAACATACATATATATAATATATATATGTCACTAAACACGTGTGCAGTGCATTTTGCATGCAAAACGTTCGACCCGACAAAGAAATCTTAGAACAAAAACCGTGAGAATACAGAAGAACAAGGGGGGGGGGGGAAACAACCCTTTATATGGTTATTAGATTAAGGGTGGTTTCATTGTTATTATTATTATTATTATTATTATTATTATTATTATTATCATTATTGTTATTAGTATTATTGTTATTATGGCTATATTTCGTGTTTTAGGTTTGAAATGAGGGTGTCTCTGATATCTTTGTTTTCGGGTGCTTTCTTCCGATATTCCGCTTAACAAACGGGTGGATGGGTGTGCGTGTGTGTGTGTATTTACATATATATATATATGTATATATATATACACACACGCACACACACACACACACACACATACACATCCACCCGTTTATATATAATGTGTGTATGTGTGTAATATATATATTTATATATATAACGTTTGAACTATAGATGTTCTACTATGATAGAAGGGAAAAAAACCAAACTTAAGATTTCCCGCCGATCACACTTCAAATTCAAACTAGGCGTGTTTACCATCTTTCTTTGATTGTGGTGGGAAAGCAAACGCACATAATATGCATGCGTACATATGGACGTATGTGTGCGTGTATTAATGTATGTGTGTGTATGTATGTATGTATGTATGTATGTATGTATGTATATGAATACATAAGCAAGAGTACACAAGGAAGACTTTATAGTCCAAGACGTTTGATAATCGATCTGTCACTCATAACGTGCATATGCACGTGTGTATATATATATATA
>NC_068993.1:37898247-37899104 GCF_001194135.2 Octopus bimaculoides | reverse complement strand
GCGTGTATGTCCCCCTTACCATCGCTTGACAACCGATGTTGGTGTATTTACGTCCTCGTAACTTAGCCATTCGGCAAAAGAGAACGATAGGATAAGTGCTGGGCTTACAAAGAATATGTGCTGGGGTCGATTTGATCGACTAAAGGCGGTGCTCCAGCATGGCCGCAGTCATGTGACTGAAACAAAACAAGTAAAACAGTAAAGAGCAATGTATATATATATATATATATATATATATATGCAAATATATATGCATACAATATATTTATAGTGTATGAATGTATACATACGTATGTATATACATGCTTACATGCATGTATGTATGTAGGTATGTATGTATGTATCTAGATTCGTTTTAAAAACACTTCAAATACTCTTTCCTCCTCCTCTCCCTCTTTTCCTCGCTCCTTTTATGTCTATCATTCTCTCTGTGATCCTTACTCAATTCTTTGTTATTCCTTCTCAATAATAACTACCGCTTCTCTCTCTCTCTCTCTCTCTCTCACTTTTTCTCCCTTTCACTTCCTTTACCTATGTCAATCTTTACACAATCATTTCAGCTTCCCTCTCTCTCTCTCCCACCATTACCCATTACTCTTGCTTTTTCTGTCTTTCTCTCGCTCTCTTTTTCTCTTTACTTCCTTTTTTTTTTCATTCTTCTCATTCTGTTCCTTCCTTCGCTACCTGCCCCCCCCCACACACACACACATACACACACTTTCAACACTGGCTACCAAGAACGACTATATGTGTGTCTGTGCGTGTGTGAGCGCGCACGTTCGTGCGTGTATGTACGTGTGCCTGCATTTTAAAAAAGGTGTGTCGGATCCTATGAAGTACCATACACCTGCATGTTT
>NC_068993.1:37883495-37887039 GCF_001194135.2 Octopus bimaculoides | reverse complement strand
TATATATAATAAATGTGAAAACTAATTTCTGTGTTTCAGTGTGTCACACTTTGACCCCCTCTCTCACTATTCACTGACACTTCTACTATTGCTCATGTTGGGGTGAGAGTAATAGTAGGCATAGAGACGGTGAGGGCGGTGGTGAAGACAGAGAGAGAGGGAGAAAGAAAAAGAGTGGGGGAGAAAGAGAGACAAAGAAATTTAGGGAGAGTTGATGATGTTTTATTAAAAGTAGTAGTATTGATGGTGGCAGTGAGAGTAATAATAAGAGAGAGAGAAAGAGTGACTGAATACTGAACTAACATGCTGAACGAGAGCTGTAGTTGTGATAGAGGCGGAGGCGGCGGTGATGATGGTGGTGATAGTGGTAGCCGAGGCGGTCAGGTATGACAGTGAGAGTAAGCGATGTGAAAGATAATGGTAATGGTGGTGGTGGTTGTGGTGGGGAAGGCGGCGAAATCAAAGTTATTGATTGTGGTGGCGTCAGAAGTCTGAATGAAGTGTGCATGGCGATGGTGGTGGTAAAGAAGTCTGAATGAAGTGGTGGCGATGGTGGTGGTGGTACTGTTGTTTATCATGTAGCTTTGCAATAAGTTCCAAGTCGACAAATTATATCATTGTTTTGATGAAAACTGTTCGTTGCTTGAAAAATATTGGTCAAATTTAATAAAATCTAATATGTACTCAGTGCATGAAGTGACATTGTTGGGCCCAAGACCCAATGAAGAGCCTTTCACAGGAGCCTTATCGGGCTTTTAAGCTAATATATATATTAAAAAAAAAAGGCGAAATACCGCTCAGCATTTCGTTCAGCGTGCTAACGATTCTTTCTACCAGCTCGCCGCCTTAATAATAATAATAATAATAATAATAATAATAATATTCTCCCCCATCTTCTGTCAAATCTCAGTCTGTAGTCGCATTATTTCCTCGTTTAACAAATCTCAATTTTTGTGACGAATTTCTGTTCTTTTCACCGGATTCTGTTTTTTTTTCTGTTTTTTTTTCTTCTTTTAGTCTTTTAAAGACCATTCTATGATTATTCCCTGCCAGGCATGCATTGTCCACCATGATTGATGGAAGATAGAATGGCTCCAATCTTGTGCGCTTTCGTGCCCTTTTGGGATAAATATTTTTATAAATACCTTAAAAAATATTTTTGAAAAACGTACCATGTAACTTCAAGCGAACAACGTAGTGTTTAGAAATAACAGCCAAATCTTACTTAAAATCATGTTTTACTGTTTTAGAAATAACATAAAGGAAAGACAGATTGGATGATGTAATCCTAGATATATTTTGTCTGAAAATAATACATGGTGATTACAAGTGGAACGCCTTTCACCATAGTTCTACTTAATCAGTGTTGATTTGGGGGTTAAACAATAACGTTTCGTTTCGTTAAGTTACGTTTCGTTTCGCTTAGTTTATTTCATTTTCGATTCGTCTCATCTCGTTTCCCCCCCTTTTTTTTTTACATTACTCTTTTTTATTGAAGAAACATCTCCACTGTTAATGCTATTACATAAGAGATAATAATTACTGTCTTGCATCTGGTTCTCTTTCGACATTGATGGCGGCCATTTACAATGAAATAACAATATAATACAACATAATAAAATATAATATAAAATAATATGATATAATGTAATACTATAATATAATATTTACAAAGAGATGATAATGATGAAGATAATGGCGATTTCTTTTTCACTTGACACAAGGCCGAATCATTTGATTGGATATGTAGGTAGGTAAGGCAAGCGTGTGGGTGTACACTTGCTTGAAACTCACTGAGTATGTTCCAGTATGACATAAATAAGTAAATAAAATTTATTAAATAATAATAATTATTATAATAATAAATAATAATAATAATAATAATAATAATAATAATGGATTAAAATGAATTATTATTGTTATCAAAAGAAATAAAAAGAAAATCTATGAAGCTGTTAGTTTTCACATTTTTTTTTAAGTGAACGATTAGGTCTTTTTTAATTGACATATTTCATCATCCTTATTATCATCATCATCATCATCAGCTTGTCATCTCATTATCGCCGTCGTGTTCCTCATCATCATCACCCTCGTCATGGGAAACTCAGCCAAAACTGTTCCCCACATTTTAGCCTTAATATCATAGCGCACGCGGTAAAAAAATGAATCATTGTTAATTGTTGTTGATGATGATGATGATGATGATGATGATGATGATGGGGGCAGTGGTGACAGTGACGTCGAGAACCACTAACTTCGAGGAATCGATCGATCGATCGATGAATGATAATGAAGAATACCAATATTAATGAGGACTATAACGTTAAGAGCAAGAGATAGTGTTAATAACAATGATGACAAGTCTTTTAATGATCATGTTGATGATAATAGTGCTGGTGGAAGAGTTGGGAATAATAATAATAATAATTGTTTCTGATTTAGTGATAGGGCTAACAATGTTTTCGATGGGGAAAATGGGTGTTTGTCGATTCTGTCGTCCAGAGTACTTGACTGGTACTTTGTTTTATCGACTGGGGAATGAAAGGCAAAGTTGACCTCAGCGGGATTTGAACACAGGACGTAAAGAGCCGGAACGAAAAGCACAAAGCTTTTGAGGATTCTGTCACCGATATATACATGTGTCGGCCTGTCTCTTCCTCTCGTATAAATTGTATTTTTTAAATATATAACATCTATACAGGATTTTGTCCCTGAAGAAAACCGCTCTGCTTTTGGTTGTCAAGGGTGTATATACAGTATATATTCTCTATATATGGCTATTTTCAATTAACACTACTTCATTTGCATACACCGAATATATATGTATATAATACAAAGAATATATATGCATGTATACACACATATATGTACATACTTACATCTACATGTGTATATAGATGCATATCAGGGTACAGGACGTTAGAACAATGAACTACAGACCACGCACCGAACACATAGGAAAACAGATAGCCACTTGGAATTAATCCTTCGTCAGCTGCCTCTATTCTAACTAGACGTTTCGAAGATAAGGCAATATGTATATGTATGTATGTATATATATATATATATATGGCAAAAGAGACCGATAGAATAATTACTAGGCGTACAAAGAATAAGACCTGGGGTCGAATTGTTCGTCTAAAGGCGGTGCTCCAGTATGGCTGTAGTCCAATGACAGAAACAAGTAAAAGAATAAAGAATATATATATATATATATATATATATATATATATATATATATACTATACATGAATGCCTCACGCTATGAGAGACTCAATAATAATAATAATAATGAAGAAGAAGAAGAAGAAGAAGAAGAAGAAGGATGATGATGATGATGGTGTGGCTATAATAATTGCAACAAACACATCGGCAGTATTATGGATAGCGAAAAGGACATCAACAAAGTAACCAAAAACTAACACAATAACAATAAAATGATTGCAGTTTCATTGTTGTCGGTGGTGGCGGTGGTCGTGGTGGTGGCGGTGGTCATGGTGGTGGTCGTGGTGGGTTCTGTTTTAGGTTTGTTTTATTTCGTGGG
>NC_068993.1:37882546-37883337 GCF_001194135.2 Octopus bimaculoides | reverse complement strand
TAGTAATCTTGGTTGGGCTTTTTTCTTTTACGTTATATAAAAAATTTTTGCGTATTTGGGTTTTTTATGTTTGTATTTGTTTGTTACGTTTATCCCTTCTCCCCATCTCCCCATCCACTCATCCCCCCCAATCGTCCACCACCGCGCCCCACCTCACTCCAACCGGATGTTACCGTGCATCGGTCTACATGAGGCATAACGTTTAATATGCAAATCAGAGAATGTTTGGAAGCACGTAAAGCGATGAGAATCAATGACCAAGCATAATAATAATAATAACAACAACAACAACAACAACAACAACAACAACAATAATAATAATAATAATAATAATGATAGTAACAATGAAATAAGGCAAATGAACGAATGAAAATAGAGGAGGGGGATGGGAGGGAGGAAGAAGTAAATGGCGTAGAATATTGTGTCAGACTTTCAGAAAATGTTACAAATGTTTCAATGCATTCTTTTACCAAAATATGAAAATAGCGAAATAAAATCTTGCTTGTCCATCTTTAGTCTCTTTACACCTTAATCCACCCCCACCCTCCGCACACACACACACACACACACACACACACATACATACATACATGTGTATATATATGAAGAGACAGAAGATAGACAAACAATTAGAGATTGCAGTAGTTTGTTTATAGGAGATGTCACAATATTCATATCATAAGATCAAGATAAGTTTTTACAGCCGTTTCGAAAATTCTTTAAAGCAACTGGTTAATGCTGTAATATGCAAATAGTCGTGCATAATGAGCCCAATAACACACACACACACA
>NC_068993.1:37877204-37882337 GCF_001194135.2 Octopus bimaculoides | reverse complement strand
ATATATATATATATATATATAAATTCCTATACATACATTCGTATACACACATTCACATACGCGTATCGTCAGGTAAATGCATAGGCATATACGAGATTCATTTCTTTTTATTTATTATTGATTTATTTCACTTAGACATTGGTCATAGGCCCGACTTATTTCTAAGTATAGAGCATTCTCGGTGAATAAATGCCTTGTTGAGATGATTTAAAACGAGTCTTATGAAACTTGTGTGTATCTAATAATCGCATATACCCCAAACAGAAACATACGCACACATGCTCACATTTACATGTGTACAAACACGTTTGCGCATCTACGCTTCTTTTAAAACCATTACTTGTTTTTGCATCACCTCTACTCCTTTCAGCTCCCGCTTAAGGCATGGACACAGCGGGCAGTTGTCCGAGGCCCTCACAAGTCTAGGGATTCAATTCTGCCGTATGTATGCTGTGGCTTTGCAGTCAATAAATATACACTAAAGGGTCCAGTACATAAATTTTCCCAGGGCCTATACCGCTTTAAGACCACCCTGGCTCCTATTACTTTTTACTTTCGTCATATAGAGGTGGCAGTAAGAGCAGAGGGTAGGGAGGGGCAGTAATTGCAAACTATTTTCTGTATTGTTATGCTGCAATATTTAAGAATCAGTGGAGATGAAGCAACGCCACAACGTTAATTTTGCATATCGTATATTAGCGTAGTAAGCTACCGTGACAGATAGTTGGAATGGTACTATTGTCTGGTCTTCTGAGACGTCACCACTGGAAGTTAATCTCAAAAGCAGGCACCGTGCCTCGATCGTAACAACCCTCCGGGGTGGGACCGATCCTGATGATCATACAATTAATATGTGTATCTATTTCAACGTACTATTCTGAGGTTCACTACCGGGTAAATCTACCCAATCTCATTCTCTATTTACCACTCACTTATGTCTGTGTTCTCATGATTGACTTCTGTATCAGACTTACCATTTTTTTTCTCCTACCTTTTCTTTCCTCTTAATATAAAATATTATTTGGGGTTTTTTTTCAAATTTTTTTTTTCCGCCAACCCATCTTCTTTCCTTCATGTATATATTTGTACAACGTATAGCGATTCAGATGTGTTTGTGTGCCTGTATGTATATGTGAATGTGTACGCGCCCGTGTGTGTGTGTGTGTGTGTGTTTTAAAGTTATTTCATTGGTGCTATCCATTTCTGCTTTGTTTGCTTTTTTAACTTCATCTCATTGACAAAAGCAATAAGACACGGTTGATTGTCTTCAGTCTGTGATGCCAAGCATTTCAGTTCCTAGCCATAAACTACGCGAATTTAGTTAATCCTGGTGCATACCGAACTATTAACATTAACATTATCATATTGTAATAACGACGACGACGACGGCGGCGGCAAATATTATTATTGAGCGAAATGCTTAGCATAACGTTCTGAGTTCAAATACCAACGCGGTCTAGTTTGCCTTTTATCTTTTCGGGGTCGATAAAATTACTAGCCTTGTGGCAAATTTCAAACCATTTTTATTATTATTATTATTATTATTATTATTATTATTATTATCATCATTATTATAGTTATTATTAAAGCAGAATCATTAGCACGCCAGGCAAAATGCTTGGCGGTATTTCGTTTGTCTTTACGTTCTGAGTTAAAATTCCGCCGAGGTCGACTTTGCTTTTTATCCTTTCGGGGTCGATAAATTAAGTACCAATTACGCACTGGGGTCGATGTAATCAACTTAATCCCTTTGTCTGTCCTTGTTTGTCCACTCTATGTTTAGCCCCTTCTGGGCAATAAAGAAATAAGAAATGTTAGCACGCCGGGCGAAATGCTTAGCGGTATTTCGTCTGTCTTTACGTGCTGAGTTCAAATTCCACGGAGGTCCACTTTGCCTTTCATCCTTTCGGGGTCGATAAATTAAGTACCAGATGCGTACTGGGGTCGATCTAATCGACTGGCCCCTTCCCCCAAAATTTCGAGTCTTGTGCCTAGACTAGAAAAGAAAATACATTTGACTCAATGACCGCACAGCCTTTAAATAAACTCTCTAAACATAAAGTTGGCAATTAGCAGACACCACTTTGAATTATTGTTGAGTTGGTCTGTTTGTTCGTTCTTCCTTTCTTTCTGTCTTTTCGCCACTTAGCTCTACTTATCTAAAACTAAACATCTGATCAAACGACTATTAAAGTTGTTGCTGTTGTTGTTGTTGAAAAATCATTCAATTTAGTTCTTCAATACTCGAGATTCAAATCTCAGCCAATTTCACTTGTAACTTTCTCTCGTTATGCAATATGTACTAGTGATATGCTGTGGTCCAGGCTATCACCTATACTGCCTGCCACCTTAATGTTTACGATTAACATTACGACTAATGACGAAATCGTTAAAATTATTATTATAATAATAATTATTATTATAATATAATAATAATAATGTAATAATGATATAATATAATAATAATAAAATAATATAAAATTATAACTGTTATTCACTTTGATTATCTATGTACGAACCACCAAGTAGATGAGAGGCTCTAAGTGGTTGTCCAACATGCTAGAAATAAAAACAACAAAAAAAACCCTCAGATCATATCATTTGAGCAAGGACACTTTGAATAGGCTAATGTAGTCCTGAATACATACACACTCACACAACACACACACACACACACTCTTCCTCTCTCTCTCTCTCTCTCTCTCTCTCTCTCTCTCTCTTCATGTGCCATATCTGTTTTACAAGCGTTGGTAATCATGGCCTCAACGTGCCAAAATCTGAAGATTCATGATTTTTCATGGAAAAGTTACTGTAGTGGTTTCCTGCTGTCTTCTGTCGTTTTATTTACAGTTGGTTCTGCAGCCAACCCTTAAGACAAAAGACCCATTTGACCATCAGGCAAAGGGACTGACTCACATAACATTAAGTGTCAATTCGCTTCTGAGTCCTGTATACCTTAGCTGCGAGACCATTTTCTATCATTTAACCCATATTTACTCCAACGCGAACCTCGGACTTGAACTCCTTAGTGGGATTCTATCACTTGATGCGATTTGACGTCTTGCTCAGGACACTATGTCTGAAAAACAGGATGTGATGATTATGGTCAGAGCATATTCGATCTTGGGGTGTTTTTCAGTCATAGCAAACTTGGGTATAAATGACAGCAACTAATTAGCTAAACAGTCTCTATGTACTCATTCAACTCGCTGGAAATAGAAGCGAATCCTCCCTCAAATCGTTACGTCTTAAAACAAATGAAGACATATTGAATACTGCAGATTTAAATCAGGGGTCAGTGAACCGGAGTAAATTACCTGAAGTGGGGTAAAAATGAAATTCTTGTGGGTAATGAGGATTCATTAGACGTAAGTAAAATTAAATATAAAAAAAAACGTGTTCCTTATTGCGACAGAAAGTTTTCTTCTGACATGAGGAGGCGGTCAAAAAGTTGCTGCCTTTTGCAACACCCTACCTTTGTAAACAAGGATTTTCGCACTCTAATGAACATAAAAACAAAACAGAGTAATCAATTGGACCCCGAAGTCTGTATCCAAATTGCTCTGGCATCCAAATACCCCAATTTTGATGTAATCGTAACAAAACTGAAACAATATCATTTCTCCGAAACCTGAAGTGAAAAAGTTTCTAGAAAAATCGTTTTGTTTCGTAATGAGGATATTAATTTATTTTATTGCATTTGTTTTATACTTTTTGTATTTATAATTGTATTCTCAATAGAAATAAATTCAATAAACCCTTTGAATTCAAAGAATCTATGAGTTTCTTCCTTCCAAATCACGGGAGTAACGTCAGCGTAAATAAATATATTTTGGGGTAATTGGCTAAAAAAAAAGTACCCTGGCTTCTGACCTAGGTAGATACTGAACACCTGAAAATAAGAAAGGGTGGTTGAGACCATACGTATCTGATCAGGGTCGATCTGGCGCTGAATATTCGGAACCTCCGAGTGTCTCCGAAGGTTATGGATCAGTCAGTATTTGGGAAGTTTCTCTCCAAGGGACCGGTTTTTTCCTACTTGAGCGATTGCTCATTCGTGCATATCTGCATTCACTATATCACTGATTTTGAGCAAACGAAATATAATGGGTGATACAGCTTGTTCAACAACAACAATTTATGTATAATATTTTTGTTATTATTTCAATGTTTTGTTAAATTAACCATTTCATTTTTCTGTTTTTGTTTTCTTTACAGGATTATGTCTTCTAAACGCAAAAATACACCCACCAAGCTCTATAAGGATAACATAATACTTGAGCGGTTACATTCTGACACATCCGAATGTGATAACAGCAATTTAGACAGCGAAGGCGAAACTGAAATAAACTATTCGGCACGTTTTCTCTCGAAATCTGATAGTAGTGAAGATTTTCATGATTCCGACAGCGGTTCGGACAAGCCGCCAAACAAGAAGCAACGAATTCTTCAAAGTATAAGACACGACTCGGAATCCGAGCCCGAAACTGAACTTCAACATAACGTCACAACAAAACCCAACGCTGGGCTGCATCGAAAATCCATGGAAAGCGTATTGCAAAGACTCAACTCCAAATCTCCTGGAGTTCAAAATTCTGACATTGAGCGAACAAGTCCGCTCGGAAGCGCTGACCACGAAGGAGGAGTGCTGGAAAATGTCAGTGCTTTACTCCGAGGAAAAGGGTCCATACAAGATAAATCAAAGAAAATCGTTGATATGATTTCGCAACTCCAGAAAGTGAACGAAAGCTTGAAAAAACAAGGCGAAAATATCAGGGTAAGAATTCCCGTACCTTTTTTTATCCTCCATTTTTCTTTTTCTTCCTCCCTTCTGTTACTTCACCATCGTTTTGCTCGCATTGATTGGACGGAATTTGGCGAGGCAGAGTTTTCTACAGCCAGATGCTCTTCCTGTCGCCAAACCTCGGTTGTTTCTAGCTATGTTCTCCCACGCAAGATTTGAAGCGAAGACATCCCTTGCATGGCGGTGACGCTCATTTACAGCTAGCACGCGATGTCATAAGAGGGAGACAGTAACACCGCGCGCGCGCGAACACACACACACACACACACACACACACACACACATATATATATATATATATATATATATATATATATATATATATATAT
>NC_068993.1:37874378-37876427 GCF_001194135.2 Octopus bimaculoides | reverse complement strand
GTAGCTGGTTGGGTGGGTGGGTTGGTTGGTTGGTTGGTTGGTTGGTGAGCTTGACAAGATCCATTCATTGTATTGAGCCTTCATAAATAGGAACAAAGTGAGGGGGTGGGGTGGGTAGCGGAGGCGATGATGGCAACGGGAGCGATCGTCGTCGTCGTCATCATCATCATCGTCGTTGTCGTCGACGACATCATCATCACCACGGTAGTCTGGTTGATGATGATTATAGTAATGCATGTAGTGGTGGTGGTGGTGGTGGTGGTGGCAGCAACAGCAGCAGCGGTAGTAGTAGCAGCAGTAGTAGTAGTAGTAGTAGTGGCAGCAGCAGTGGTGGTAGTGAGAATATAGTAATGATGATGATGATGATGACAATAGTGTCAGAGTGTTTGAAGTGATGGAGAGGATAATGAGGCTGCTGTGTTGTATTGGCAGTGGTAATCACGGATAATGGTGATGATGGTGACTAAGAAAAGGCGGATGGTAGCAGGGTGGCTGAAGTGGCTGTGAGGATAATGGTAGTGGGGCGGGGTGTTGGCAGCGATAATGAATGGTGGTGGTGATGATGAGAATGATGATGATGATGATGATAACAGTCGTGGTGGTGGTGGTGATGGTAGTGGTAACCGAGCCAATGAAATTACGTAACAATGAACTGGTATTGAATAGAAACGGGTAGAAAATAAAATACCTGCTAGTCTACCCCGACCGCACTCCCTGTCCCACCCCTCTTGCCCCTCTTTAGTCCTTCGACAATAAAGGGAGAAAATATAAGGAACCAAACAGAAATAATAGAACCATGAGTAGTAGTAGTAGTAGTAGTAGTAGTAGTAGTAATGTTGGTGGTGGTTATTGCGGGGGTAGAAGTGATGGTGATGGTGATATTAATTGTGGTTTTGGGCCTTTAGTATTGTTGGTGGTGGTATGCTAGCAGCAGTAGTAGTAGTAGTAGTAGTAACGGCAACAGTTACTGTCGTTGTTGCTTTATCCGCAAGTCAACTCTCAGCGAGAAGACCTATAATGATCAAAGGCATTCCAGCCATGACTTTACCGTGGGATTTTTTTTTAAAGCTCATTTTATTATATCTACGACTTATATTATCTATTATGCGTCTTCGGTTGTTTTTTTTTTTTTTTTTTTTTTTTTTTTTTTGTTTTGTTGTTTTTTTTTCAGTGGGGCGGATGTTAGAAAGATGGGAAAAATTTGAGTGAGATGTTGTTGCTACTTTTAGCAGGTCGCGCATCAATCGTTCGTAGTGACAACCAGGCTGATGGTAATGAAGATGAGCATCTTCTCTGTCTTGTTCATGATGATGATGATGATGATGATGATTTCTCAGATTAAACAGATCAGGACATGTACTTTTGTAAGTGGTAGATAGAATTAGTTGTGTGATTAAAAAATAAAAATTCACTTCGCAGTCACGCAGTTCCGAGTTCGATCATCCGCGTGGTACTGGGAGGAAGTGTCTTTTTCTCATTGCCACGTATAGATCGAAGCCCAAATAAATGCGTACACTCCTTGAGAAGACCAATACTTGATAGGAAACTTGCACTGTTTTGCGAAGGGATATTGGAAAATCCCTGGCTTTGGGTAAAAGAAAGTACAGGAAGATCAGTTAATTATGATTTTATTTAACATATTCTCCTCTCAGATTCACACATTTATTGCTGCGATTCTTCAGTTTTTCTAAGTCCTGTAAAAGAACTCAGAAGGTTGGGCCTCCAGCCAGGCCTTTCGCGACACCCTCAAAGCCAGGAACTTTTCAGCCCCGCCCTCGTAGATGGTAAACCTTTCTATATCATCTGTTTCGTTCCAATCCGTTCGGGCCCCGATAATGAACCATGCTAGCGTCATGTATTTTATTGAATATCAAATTGAGCCGAGGCAGGGTCGAACTGGATATTGGCGCGGACAGTGTTTGATATCCTTGAAATAATCTTTGTGAATGCTGCCACGGAATCCCTTCTGTTGGTCTATATAAGTTATAGGATAGTAGACTTAATCTGTTGCTAAAGTTCTATACCTATTAGTTAAGAGCTCTTGATTAC
>NC_068993.1:37872020-37873853 GCF_001194135.2 Octopus bimaculoides | reverse complement strand
TTCCAGTTGAAGAATCCATATTTTCTAGTCACGTGGTTAACTCTTTCTACCAAAGGTCGTTAACGGCTAAATAAATAAATAAATAAATAAATCTAAACTATTGGCTCTGATATTTAGCTGATTGATTATAGTGACATCTGCTGGACAAATTCCAAAATGTCGGCGTTTTTCCATTTTTTTTCCTCCTTTACTATTATTATTTTCTTTTTGCTTTCATGTTCATCGACTTCAAATATTTACATAATTATTATATTCGTAAATAATAATAATAATAATAATAATAATAATAATAATAATAATAATAATAACAACTTAAATGAAGTGAGAATTTAAAGAATTTTTACCAATATCTTCTTATTTAATCTCTTTTTTCTCTCTGTCTGTGTGTCAGTCTGTCTCTTCCTCTCTCTCTATTTCTGCCCTTTTCTCTTTTCTTCTCTATCCCCCCCTCTCTCTCTTTCTCTTTGGTGTTGTTTTTAGTTGTTGTTTAACCACAGGTCAAACCTGATCAAATAGAGCCATAACGATTCAAAAGTGTTCTTTCTACACTTCATAAGTCCATCTTTTATCCAAACATAGTTTATCAAGGACTACATTAACTTATGTGTCCCTCCAAGACTAAAACCATCTCTTGACTCAACTCCAACCAACCACCTGCCCTGTGGGTACCTTTGATAGGCTCTGCTGTGTTTCAAGCATTTGTGTAACTTCTCCACTCGGAAGATAATACAATATATTGATTTGGCTGTACCGCCCGCCTGCCCCTACCACCGCTCTCGGAGGTTTTCCCTGTAGAGATCAGGGATGCTGGCTTTCCATCTCTGACTAAATCACAATAAAAAGACGGCAAGATTTCTGATCTATGAGAGATTTCGCTGCTATTTCTAACCAGTCGGATGTACAGTGAACGGAGGAGAAAGCGATTTAAAAAGTGGATATAAAACTGATTGGAAAGTGTCTTTATTTACTTTTATATCTATCTGTCAATCTGTCAGTCTACCTATATTTATCGATCTGTCTATCTATCTGCATATCTATGATTTTGTCTGCCTATTTGTCTATTTATCTATCCACCTCTCTGTTTATCCCTCTGTCTATATACTCTGCCACTTTGTCCGTGTGTCTATCTGCCTGCTTCTCTCTTTCTCTTTCTCTTTCTCTCTCTCTCTCTCTCTCTCTCTCTCTCTCTCTCTCTCTCTCTCTCTCTCTCTCTCTCTCTACCTATCCATCTATCCATTTGTCTCTCTCTCTATCTATCTATCTATCTATCTTCAAGATTTCGATTAGTCATTCCGTTACCTTATATATCTACGTCTGCACCTCATGGCCACGGATTCCACCCGCAACACCCTCTATACTCTCATATACACCCGACATCACTATCAGCACCATCACTACCACTGACAACATCAACAACAACAACAACAACAACAAAAACAACTTTTAAAATAAGCCATCATCTTTTCTTTTATTCTTTATCTTCTCTTTGTTATTGTTGTTGGTTTTTAGCCCTGCTCCTCCCCGAAGGAATTTTTGCATATTATCTCAAGGATGGTTACACAAACAAAGACAAACTTCAGCAGATGGCGAGTGTGTGTGTGTACGTGTGTACAGGTGTATGTGTGTGTGTGTGCGTGTTTGTGTCTGTGTGCGTCTGTTCGTAGGTGTATGCACGTATGTATGTGTATATATGTGTATTTGTATATATATATATATATATGTGTGTGTGTGTATGTGTATATGTGTAAAGCAAGCCAAAAAATGCCACGCATGACTTTCTGGAGAGCTGGAAGCACACATACGTACACCCATATATATATATATATATATATA
>NC_068993.1:37868052-37871632 GCF_001194135.2 Octopus bimaculoides | reverse complement strand
ATTATTATTGGATTTTTGTTTGTGTTTGTTCGTTGGGTTTGTTTATTTTCGGAGTTTGTCTTTTATTTTTTATTATTACTTTTTTGTTTTCCTTTTTGCTGTTTGTTGTTTGTTTTAGGGTTGTGGTTGTGGTGGCGGTGGTGGTGGTGGTGGTGGTGGTGGTGGCGGCATGGTTTACATAATTTCTCATTGCAACAACATTGCTACATACATACATACATACATACATACAATTTACATATATACATGTATTTATAATTATATCTACATAATTATACATATCAGTATAATTATATACATGTATCTTTCTATCTATCAATCTATCTGTATGTATGTATGTATGTATGTATACATTTACGTATATGCGTATACAGGCACACACAACACACACACACGTCTATTTGCGTATGGTACTGCTATTCTTCTGTGTCTATAAATGTGCGTAACGTGCATATGTATAAATTAAATGAATGCACGTCGTGTGCGTAATTATATATATATATATATATGAAGAGAGAAAGAAACAATTCACTCTCACGAAGACTGTCATCCTGCGTTTGTATGGAATTGTATATATCCGAGATACAAAGATAGAAAGAGAGAGAGAGAGAGAGAGAGAGAGAGAGAGAGAGAGAGAGAGAGAGCGTGCTTGCAGGCACACATATATATCTAGTGGTGATGGTGATGAAGGTGATGCTATCATAATACAAATCTCTGGAAGTTGTCTGTTAACGAGCCTGCAACTCTGTTAAGTTGGTCACCTTAATCAGCCTTGCAGGGGTCCTGTCCTCGTCAAGGCTGTTTGAACAGCATCATAGGAACCCCAGACGCATCAATGCATTGGACCCTAAAGTTTTTATTTATTGACAGCAAGCAACAGTATACATAGATCAGAACGGAGCCCCTAGACCTGTGGGACGCCTGGGTAACGGTCTAGTGTCCCCGTGCCTTGTGACGATAGGTCCTCGCCTTGTTTAGTGTGCTGGTGAATGAAGGGTGAGATAGGTTGTTTATGGAGTCGAGCTCTCTTCTCTCCCGTCGTCTTACCCAGTACTCATTTATGCTAATTTGGTGGAAACGGGTTAGTTCAGGGGACCCATCATTCAAAATATCTGTCGGCCTAACCAAAAAGGCAAATCTGCGTTCGCGTCCTTGAATACCTATTTTCACTCACCCGACCCTTCACGGCTCCATCTAAAATATACACCTTGAAACAACGCCGCTGTCCCAAAGTAAAATGTCAGCTTAGCAACAACAATGATTCTATGAAAGATATTAATCTTCCATCGTCGTCTCTGTCGCCGTCATCATTGTCGTCACAGTTACAGTAATTACCTGTTTCTGTTGGTACTGCACCATGCCTTCACAGATGGTCTGCGATGGTTGCTAAAAGCAGACTTTCTCTTCGAGACATCAAAGAGATTTCACCAGATTTGTCTATCAGTTCCAGCTCTTTCGTGGCGAATTGCACTTTAACTCAGTCACTTTTTTTTCCCTCCTTACCACTACCCCACCACCTCTCTCAAAAAGGTTTAGTAGAGATCTATCTATCTATTCATCTACCTGCATCACTTCCTCCACGCACATACAAAGATGCATATGTGTGTGGGGGAGGGGGGAGGGGGGGGATAGTGTGTATTGGCGATAGGCTTAGAAGAGTGTGCGCGTTGTGAATCTAGTAGTGCAAATAGAAATGGAACATAGAAAAGATTAACGGAAAAGAATATAGGACTAATAAATATGGAGATCCTCTCATCGGCCATGCAGACAAGAATGAGCATAATTTTGGCGCGTTTAAAGTCCAAGGACTTTAAAGTTTTTTCCATTAAACGATTCTATGCTTCAATATTCCATTTCAAATTTCACCACCACACATATGTGTGTGTCTGTGTGTGTGTGTAGATAGATGGATAGATAGATAGATAGATAGATAGATAGATAGATAGATAGATAGATATCGTTTTCCACCAGATGCTTTTCCTGTCAACTGCCCTTTAGACCCTCCTTTCAATACGCGAGAACAGAGCATGCCTATTCCAATATTGATGTACATGCAACCACAGACACACACACACACACACACACACACACACACACACATACACCCAAGGCTGTGGACTTAATCCATTTGTCTGTCCTTGTTTGTCCCCTCTATGTATAGCCCCTTGTAGGCAATAAAGAAATAAGAAACGGTAGAACGCCAGGTAAAATGCTCAGCGGTATTTCGTCTGTCTTTATATTCTGGGTTCAAATTCCGCCGAGGTCGACTTTGCCTTTCATCCTTTCGGGATCGATAAATAAAGTACCATTTGCGTACGTGGGGGGGGCATCTAATCGACTGTCTCCTCCTCCCCAAAAATTTCGAGCCTTGTGCCTAGCGTAGAAAAGATTATTTTAGCTCTTCTTTAAGTGTATCGAGCACTCCGTGTCCATTACCGAACGACACACCGAGAAAAGTAACGTGGTGTCTTCGTAAGCATGCATGATTGCTGGTATGTTTCATTTAGGCATGGACGTCGTGAATTCATGTTTAGTGCAATAATATATACATATGCGCATATATACATGAGTGTGTGTGTGTGTGTATGCATGCATGTATTTACGTCTATGTATATGTATGTATATATGTGTGTGTGTGTATATATATATATATATATATATATATATATATACAGACATATACATACATATTTATAATACCGTGTGCTTTGTATTTTATACAAATTGTAATAACTATATATATATATATATATATATATATATATATATATATATATATATATATATACCACTTATATAGTATACACATTATACATTGCATACAACTATACATATATTCGTACATACATACATACATACATACATATATATATATATGCATGTGTGTTCAGGTGTGACGACTACAAAAGAGTATTATTTTGATGGGAGTGAGAGTAATAAAATTCAACACAATTTTTTTAAAAACTTGCATAGTTTCTTTTTTATTTATTTGTTGTTGTTTTTTAAAGAACAAAATTACGTTGTTGTATTCCGGATGCATGGCCCGACATTGTTACCGCCGCGCCGGTAGCGGTAGCGGTGGCGCTGGTGGTGCAGTGGTGCTGCTGATGGTGATGTAGTGGCAAAGGTAGGAGTGTCGTTACTACAGTGGTGGGGTGGGGGGATATTGCCTTTATGCAATTGTGGTGGTGGTGGTGGTGAGAGTTGCCATTGTTATAGCTTGTATGGCCGGTGGAAGTAGCGAATACAAGAATGGTAGTGATTGTAGTATGTCGTCATAGTGGTGGTAGTGGTGCTAGTGGGAGTGGTAGTTGTTAGTGTGGTAGCGGCTGCTAGTGCCATTCCCCGCTGCCCCTCAACATGTAGCAAGTATTCGCGTAGGGATGATTACACGCTGAACGGGTGGCGGTGGGGATGCGTGTAACTAACCTGTAGCATGTTTACCCGGCAAGCTAGTGGTGTGTGGGTTCGATTCCTGCCGGTGGTGACGTAGTTTCTTTCATTCGATATTTTAATTGTGGCCAGTGGCAGGATTGTCAAAGCAACGAACTAAATTAAACACCTCAAGGTGTTTCATTTC
>NC_068993.1:37866134-37867548 GCF_001194135.2 Octopus bimaculoides | reverse complement strand
ATTATTATTATTTTAAAAAATTGTTGGCTCGTCCGAAAGGTAGAGATTACTGTCAACTTCTTCCTTGTGAAAGTTAATATGTACTCTATCGAGTATTCGTTCAGCTTAATGTTAAATTGTTTTTTTTTTTTCATATAAATAACTTCAGAAAACAGACATTGATACACACACACACACACACACACACACACATATATATATATATATATATATGTTGATAGGAAGGACAACAAAACAAAGAAAGAGACCTCGGTATTATGTAATTAGAGGAATTTATCTGTAAAAATATGTGACACTTATTCGGTAGCCATGATAAAACTCCGAAACTCGTGAGTTTTTTTGTCACAGGAATTTTCAATGGCCGGATAACTGATGAGATATTGGCGTGGGTTCCCATCCCGGCATCCGAGTTTTATCATGGCTACCGAATAAGTGTCACATATTTTTACAGATATATACATTTATGTGTGTGTATACATACATACATACATACATACTGTTTGCTCTCTCATCTCATCTTTGTGGTGTTTTTTGTGTATTTATATATATTTATACACACACACACACAGAAAGACAAACAGATTGATAGATAGATACATACATACATACATACATACATGTTCCGTATGACCCATGCTAGCATAAAAAAGGCGGACCTTAAAACGATGATTTTTTTTTTTTATGTTTAACGAAGGTGAGCAAGCCGGAACTTCGAAGTCACTAAATGTATGTGTGCGTGTGCGTGTGTGTGTTATTGAGGATAGCTCCACCCCAGTTAAACTTTGGCCGTGTGCCAATGTCAAAAGCCCTCATTTCATAGTGACCGGTGGAAGTGGTGGCTGTGGTGGCGGCGGTAGTGCAGTTAGCAGTGCTATTTTTCAGTGGTAAATAAGGTACACTTGAAAGTGCATTTCATTTATTTATTTGTTTATTTATTTATTTATTTGCACTATTAGCTAACGACTGCTGCTGTTGTTGTTGTTGTTGTTGTTGTTGTTGTTATTGTTGTTGCTGCTATTAATAATGATGATGATGATGATTGTTGTTATTGTTGTGGCGGTGGTGCAGTTAACAGACACTTCTTCATAAGTCGCATGACACGGAAGAGGAAGGAGAGAGAATGAGAGAGAGAGAGAGAGCAAGCACTTGCATGAGTGTAGTGAGAGAGGGGGAGGGGAGGAGGAGGAGGGGCTGTGAGGCTAGATAAAAAGAGAGAGAGAGAGAGAGAGAGAGAGAGTAAAAGAGGGGGACAACAAAAAAACTCGAAGGTGGTGGTGGTGGCTTTGGTTACAGAGAAACTATTTGACTCCTCACACCGCTACTTCCACCTTTTCATAACCGTCCTCCACAACCACCACCACCACCACCACCCTCTCCGCTCCGCCACCGCCATCACTGTTTATCTGTGATAATG
>NC_068993.1:37863084-37865805 GCF_001194135.2 Octopus bimaculoides | reverse complement strand
GATATCTAACAGACCCAACTGTCACACTACATTTAATTTCTAAACACACTATTCAGAGATGTCGACATACCTCTGTACTGTCTCACTAACGCATTGTAGTCGCAAGCAGTAACACACACAAACACTCACACATAGGCGCACATACACATAGGTACGCATAGACACACACAACACACACACACACACACACACACACTCACTCACACACACACACACACACACACAGATATATATGGGGACACACATAGGTCGGTACACATACACATCGGGACACTTATACACACTCAGACAGGTGCACATATATACGTATGTACTCACACATACACACACACACACACATAGGGACATATTTGTACACACATACACATCCACATGGACACACACACCAAGTCACATATACAAATACATAGATATACACATACATAAGCACATCAACACACACATTTTTGATTAAACACGGATCTGCGTGTGAGCTTTCGTCTTCCAATTTTATATTATTGTGTGTGTGTGTGTGTGAATACAGCCACGTGGTTAAGAAGGTCGCCTCACAATCGTGGGGCCTCTGGTTCGAACCTCACCACATGGTATCTCGAATAAATATCTCGTCCCCCAACGTTAAGTCGATCGATATCCTGTGAATGAAACCGAGGACGCAGAGACTGTACGGAAGCCTAACGGTTTGATTGTGCCGGTAATTCAAACGGTACATCTTTGTCGCGCGCGCACGCACGCGCGCACACACACACACACACACACACACACACACACTGTGCGACCCTGATTGTACTCGAAAATTATGTTAAGGGTATACGAGTCTACAGAATACTCAACCACTTTTTGTGTAAATATTTCAAGATTACTGTCTTAACCTTAGTTTATAGAAAGTCTTTTGTGAGTTGATTTGGTTGATGAAAACTGAAAGAAGCCACTAATGTCTATATGTACACATACACACACTCACACCCATGTGTATACATTGGTTTGTTTACGTCCCTATAATTTCGCTGTTCAACAAAACAAAGTACCAGAATAAGTACAAAGTTATAAATGTAAGTCTTGGGGTCCGATTTGTTTGCTTAAACCCGTCAAAGTGGTGCTCCAGCTTGTGCGCAGTTCAATGACCGAGGCAAGTAAAAGGTATTTTTTAAAATAAATAAAAGCTAGAATGGTTATTTCATTTAATTATAATATAAATTTCTGACATGTAAGAGTTGTACAATTAATTAAATGAAACTAAAAATATTTGTTAAAATATAAATTTTATAAGGACCATTTTTAAAAGAACAAACCTGGATTCTTCAACTTTGGATATTTATGACTTAATATTTAAAACTAAATTCATTAAAATACATATTCATTAAAGAGTTTATTGACTTTATAAAATCACATTTTTCTCAGTCTTCTGCAGAAGAAATCCCCGTTTTCCCTTGTAAAAAAAGACTTCGTTACCCACAAATATCTACATTTTCAAATACGGAACGTTTATATTTTTGCCTCTTTCTTTCTTTTTTTTCATAATTTCATTAAGAAAGAACAACAAAAACTTTAGAACAATTTTTACAGCTACACGTTGTTTGTCGATTCCAAATTCCAAATTTGGGCTCAAGGCCTGCAGTTTTGCAGGAGGCGGGATAATAAATCGATTAGATCGACTCCAGTGTTCAACTGCTACTTACTTTTATCGTTCTCCGAAAGGATGAAAGGCAAAGTCGAACTCGAAGGAATTCGAACACGGAACGTGATCGAAATGCCGCTAAGCATTTTGCCAGGTGTGTTAACGATTCTGCCAACGCACCGCCTTAACAGCTACACGAATATAAAACTTACCTAATACACGACTTTCATCTTCTATGTTGGTCCCTTTACTTGAGTATCTTAAAATCTGTGGGACGAAACCCGACTTTGGCCACTTCTAGTGGTTCTTCATAGTTATTGTTCTCTCAATAGTCACACACCAGATTTGATAATATTGTATATACCGCCTTGAATATCCCCAAAAGGATGACTAAATTGATGACTTCTACTATTGTTTGACAAGAAAAACTTGGTGAAACTTTAAATTCGCTGTTGTCCTTAAAAAAATAATAATAAATATTTGACACTATTACACCTATTCAGTTTTTTATTTAATTCAATTAATACTGTACTTTTTTATGTATTAATAAAAAGAAACACACACACACACACATGTATATAAGATAAGATTTGTCACTTGAGAAATAGGTAAGTAAGTCATAGATTCACAAGTTTATTGTAGGTAACAACTCACGCCCTTCGACAAGACACTTCAACGCCAGTGAATCATTAAGCGTGTTTGGTTGTTGTTGTTGTTGTTGTTGTTATTGTTGTTGCTGTTGTTCACCTAACCGTCAGCCACATTGGAAGCTACTTCTGAAAGCATCTCGCGTGTTCCTGTATTTTATTTTCTGCATTTAGTGTCCTTCTCTCTTTAAAACACTAAGATGAGAGTTGAGGTATGAGCTGCTGTTTCTTGCAATTTGAGCGACTGCATACCGTGTTTCCTCTTTTCTTAGTTCCAGTATTATTTAATCGAATCCGTGAAACAACCTTTCCTGTAACCATATCACAGGTTTATGTTGATAGATAGATAGATAGATAGATAGACAGACAGACAGACAGACAGACAGACAGACAGACAGACAGACAGACAGACAGACAGACAGACAGACATATATATATATATATATATATATATATATA
>NC_068993.1:37861426-37862823 GCF_001194135.2 Octopus bimaculoides | reverse complement strand
ACACACACACACACACACACACACACACACACACACAACAGTATTATATGCATGTGTGTATATACGTTACATGTTTTCGGTTTGCATAGTGTTTTTGTTGTTGTTTTTTAAGAAACGAGTGGAAAAATAAACCTCAATTTAAGTCGACTTAACCAACTTTATGTCGGTCTCAGCAAACTTTTAAAGCATAAAAGTTTTTTTTTTTTTTCTAAAGAACAAAACCCACCTAAAAGCTAACACTGACGTGGAAAACCAATTCCGATACATGTGAGAATGTGTACAGATCATATTTATTGAAACAGATATAAACTAACATAATTTTTATTTTTTTAAATGCTTTTCCGTGTTACGTCGCTTTCCAACTTGAGTTGCATGACTTGCAATCATTTACCAACGTAAGTTGAGTTCTTCTTGTACATACAGCTCACACACACACACACACACACATATATATATATGCATAGTTTCCTATATACTTACATTACGTGCTGCATACATTTAAGACTTCATTCAGCTGTGCAACACATGCTACACATACATACTCTGTGTTTCAAGTAGTCATCAAACACACACACACACACACATATAAACACACACACATATACACACATACACACACACACACTCTCATACACACATATGCACACACATACTCTCCCACTGTTTGTGAGATGACATGAATCATAGTTCTATTTCAATATTATTTTGACCGGTAATTAGAAAACATTTATGACAAAAATAAGATCAGTGGAACTTTCTAGACGTCGTTGTTGCTGTTGCTGTTGTTGTTCTTGTTGTAGTGGTTGTTGTTTGTGTTGTCGTCGTCGTCGTTGTTGTTGTTGTTGTTGTGGTGGTGGTGGTGGTTGTTGTTTTTCTCTAGTTAATTAAAAAGACAATTTCTGTTTGAAAACCTGTAGCTTCAGAAGAACCAGCAGCCAGCACCAAGTGGTGGCCATCAACTGGACTTGATGATTCATAGAGGCCTCTTTGGCGTTTCAAGAGGCCCTTAATGGTAACCCTCAACAAAAACAACAACAACAACAACAACAACAACAGCAACAACAACAGTAGCAGCAGCGCAACAAACACAAACAAATTTGTGTTCGTGTTTGTAAGCTTTTACGTTCTCAAAACACTTTTGTTAAACGCAGGGGAAATTCTTGTTTCTCATAGACTCAACAACAAACTTTTAAACACACACACACACACACACACACACAGTCACGCACGCCTTTAAGTTCTGTAAAAATGGCGACGTACATTCTGAAGAAATTCTGGCAGAATATTCGTAAACGCACACACATTGCACACACACATACACACGTGTGGATATTTTCGTTTAACCCCAGGTCGGAGATCTATGGTCAACTTTTTAAGGGATCATTTAAAACTACACT
>NC_068993.1:37859924-37861373 GCF_001194135.2 Octopus bimaculoides | reverse complement strand
TATATATCTGTAAAAATATGTGACACTTATTCGGTAGCGATGATAAAACTCCGAGTTTCGGATGCCGGGGTGGGAACCCACGCCGCTATCTCTTCAGTTATCCGGCCATTGAAAATTCCTGCGAAAAATGACCCGGAGTTTACCATGGCTACCGAATAAGTGTCACATTTTTACAGATAAATTCCTCTATTTACATAATATCGAGGTCTCTTTCTTTCTTTTGTTGTCCTTTCTATCAATATATATATATATATACACACAGATTGTGGTATAACATACAGATTTATTGGGTGAGGTTTGTATGTGTGAGCGAGTTTTATGTGTAGCTGTTGCTAGGGCACCTGTTCTTCGTATTTAAGCAAACTAGCGAAGCAACTAGTCAACTCTTAACTAAAAGCATCATTTTACCATACTGCATTATGACTAACAATTGTCAACAACTTGTTACTTCGGATTTTAGGGAGAAGCAGCAAGGGGAGCAGTCACTGCACCCTAATGCTAAGGGTTTCTATATTATCAATCAATTAACATAGCATCCAATTTTCGCGATAGATAGATAGATAGATAAAGATTTCGTAGGCCGCGGCGAGATTTGAACTCAGAACGCAAAAGTGTTGGAACAGACACCGCAAAACAACTTGTCCGAAGTTCTAACGACTCCGCCAGCCCACTGCTCTGTCTGGATTGCCAACTCGATACAAAGCGTATGTCGGTTAAGATTGTACGGAGACTCGAACTAGGATCGCTGGATTCAGAGTCCAAAGTGCCCACAATCACACCACGGGACCAGTGTATATGGTTTCCTTAGACTCCAATGTTTTCTTTTTTGTTTTCACTTAAATTATTTTGATTAAAAAAAAAAAAAAGAACAATCTTGTTGTTTGGTTCACTTTAAAGAACACAAGTGACACCTTCCCTACCACGGCCACCACGCTAAATTGGTTGGCTATAAACCCAATTGGTGTTCTAATGAGTATATAATTATGACTGTATAATGACCATAATAGGGGAGGAGGTGCGGGCAGAGATGGGAAAGGCTCTTAAAAACCCTGTATTGTTTGTAGAGTAGATTTCCTTTCTTTTCTTTTCTTGCGTTTTTTCCTTCTTTTTCTTTTTTTTTTTTCTTGTGACCATTTCTTCTTAGTTCCACAGCAATGTTTCTATAGAATTGGTTAAAGATCATGCAAAATAATAAAATTTGTGAAATGCGATCTCAAGAGTTGGCCACTGTAGATTGTTGCTGATGTAATTGTTGTTGCTAGTGTTGTTTGTTTGTTGTTGACAATCGTGATGGTAGTGGTGATGATGATGAGGAGGAGGAGGAGGAGGAGGAGGCCTACTACAGGAAGTTGGATTTACTTGTGGCGTTATTACTCCAAGTGATTATATCCTGTAATCCAAAATGACAAGTTTTTTTTTTTTCAAAACAACATCAATACATCATCACCT
>NC_068993.1:37858017-37859914 GCF_001194135.2 Octopus bimaculoides | reverse complement strand
ACCACCACCCGCCACCATCACTACTACAACTACCACCGGCACCATCGTTACTACTAGAAGTTTGACAATTAACGTTTCGGCAAGCCACCATTGCCATCATGATCAAATGCTAGTGCCATCACCACCACCACCACCACCACCATCATCATCATCATCATCGTCGTCGTCTTTATCATATTTATCATCATCTCCTCTTTCACAAACAGTCAACTTGAAAAAGAAAGAAAGAAAGAAAGAAAGAAACGATTAAACATATCACCGACTCCGTACCATGATAGTTGAGTGTTTTGTGACAAATCTATTTAGAAATATATTAAAGAAACAGAAAATAATAAATAATTAATAATAATAATAATAATAATAATAGTAGCAATGATAAAAATAATAATAATGATAATAATAATAATAATAATAATAATGATGATGATGATAATGATAATAATAATAATAATAATGATGATGATAATAATAATAATAATAATGATAATGATAATAATAACAATGATAATAATAATAATAACAATAATAATGATAATGATAATAATGATAATGATAATAATAATAACAATAATGATAACAATAATAATAATGATAATTAAGTAAATAGATAAATAAATAAACTAGCCTAGTTCTCCCCTCTTTCCTCCCTGCTCTCTTTCTCTCTCTCTCTCTGTCACTCTCACTCTTTCCTATTGCATCATTTGTAGTCATATATTTGCTGTTCTCTTTCACTGCACATACTGCATCTCTTGCTATACATCTGAGTTTCTGCTTCTCTGTGTGCGTGTGTGCGTGCGCGCGCGTATAATAACTTCTACGCTATGATATTATAAAGTCCAATAGATTTGTACCAGGAATGGTAAATTATCGAATTCTCTTGTGAAAATCCAATTTCACATTTTCTGGCATGGAGCCGTGAACAATATTGTATATTATTGTAACTGTTATAGCTTTTTTTTTTAAGTAAAAACGAAAAAAAAAAAACAGGTTGATTCACAGACCTATAATCAAGACACGTATCTGTAAGTGTTTTTGCGTTTATATACACACACACATGCATACATGCAAATGTATACACACACACACACACACACACACACATATATATATATACATACATACATACATATATATATATATATATATATATATATATATATATATATATATATATATATATATATATATATATATATATGTATGTATGTATATGTATGTATATATCCACGGTAATTAAGAGCTCAATTTATAATAGGTCGTAAAAGTCTAACTCATGTATAACATTGTGGTAAATTCAGGTGGAAGAAATATGCATGGATAAGCATAATCGACTCAAACGATTTTTAAGTTTCGACGGCTGTTTCGTTACGAATACACATCATTAATTCTATAACTACGTGACTAAGGTACATAATGAATTAATGTAAACTCGTTTGAATTAATTCAAAGCAATGTTTATCGCAGATAATCAGAGATATTACGGGCTTGCTAGTCATTAACCTTTGCTGCTGGTTTAAAGCGGATTAAGATGTTGGGTAGTCGGTTGGTTGGCTGGTTGGTTGGTTTGTCCAGTCACGGTTTACAGTGTACAGAGAAAAGAGCAGAGGGAATAAGAGAGTTAATAAGAGAGGTGCAAGACGAGTGTCCTATAACTTTCTGGAAAATACATTTTCTTTATCTTATGAAGCTTTGCTGAGATAGCTTTTCAATGGAAGAAATAGCGATTGTATTATTCCCAGTGGACTACGTTAGGGGTACGCGTGTCTGTAGAGTGCACAGCCACTTGCACATTAATTTCACGAGCAAACAGTTCCGTTGATCGGATCAACTGGAACCCTCGTCGTCGTAACCGACGGACTGCCTGCAGTTATATATATATATATATATATATATATAT
>NC_068993.1:37848234-37853698 GCF_001194135.2 Octopus bimaculoides | reverse complement strand
ATATATATATATATATATATACACACACACACACGTTAATTCAGAAACAGATTATTCAGTTGCCCGTCCAACGACAGAAATCCACTACTACCATCGCCACCACCACCATATATGTATTATATGGTCAGTCATCGTTCTCCTCTCTCCACCCCAAAACCGTGTATCTTTGCAACAAATCCTTGTATATCGGTTATTATGAGCCAACTTGGGCTTAGTTCTTCGTTCTTCAAATTCTAAAGGCGGTGCTCCAGCATGGCCACAGTCAAATGACTGAAACAAGTAAAAGAGTTATATAATTCGTATATCTTTAAAGTTCTTTAATTAATTTTTATCAACGTAAAATTTCTCTAATTAACTTTTACTTCATTATAATTAAGGTCACGCTGGTATTTTTCAGTGTGTTGTTTAAAAGAAAATAAAATGTACGATTGTTAATTAAATTTTCCATTTCCATTCATTAATGAGCGATCTTTGATTAAATGAAATCCTGTATATTATTCTTAGTCAACGTCACACACGAAGGAAGTAAGGGTCACGACGATGAAGTTTAGACACAGAACCCCGGTGAATGTAACCAAGTGCAGCTGCGGATTTAGTTGTTGGCGGGTGGCGGGGCTGTGAAATTTCTGTGCCCAAACCAAATGATAAAAACGGGGTCGTACATTTGGAAGGAGATGTACCGCCTATTAAATAGATCCCCGTATTTCACTGGTATTTTATCTTTCTTTATCGATCCCACAAGGATGAACAGCAAAACCAACTTCGGCGGGTTTGGACCGAGAACCTAGAGAAGGGCTGTCGTAAATACAATAAGGCTTTAATTGGGAGCGGGAGGTTAGACGATTTCATCGACCACACTACTTGTCTGGAACTTATTTTATCAATCCTGAAAGAAAGAAAGAAAGGCAAAGTCAACCTCGGCGGAATTGGAATACATTTTGTCCGGTGCAGTAACGATTCTGCCGGTTGGTTCCCAATTTTGGTTCAAGATCAGCAACTTTTAGTAGAGTGGGGATTAAGCCGATAGCTTAGTTATTCTGTCGACTCCCGATAGGATGAAACACAGAGTCGATCTCAGAGAAGTTTGAACTCAAAAAATCTACTAGTCCTTTCTACTATAGGCACAAGGCCTGAAACTTTGGGGACGGGAGCTAGTCGATTACATGGACTCCGTTGCGTTACTGGTACTTATTTCATTGACCTCGAAAGGATAAAAGGCAAAGTCAACTTCGACGGACTTTGAACTCAGAACATGAAGAGGGACGAAATGCCGCTTAGCATTTCGTCCGGCGTGCTACCGGTTCTGCCAAATCACCGCATTAATGATAATGGTAATGATAATCCTTTCTACTAAAGGCACAAGTTCTGAAGTTTTGGGGGAGGGGCAGTGGCATTTTGTCCGACGCTCTAACTCACTCATAGGAAAACTGCAACCCGCTTCTCGAAAAAGGTGGCCGATACTTGCTTTAACTAATTGTGTGTGTGTGTGTGTGTGTGTGCGTGTGTGCGCACGTGTGTGTAGACAACTCGAGAGATTCAAAATGAAGCGCGAGGGAAAAAAAAGAAAAAATTCCTTTATTATTCATGCTTTGCCCTTGTGGCAAATAAATGAAATTATCATCATCATCATCATCATCATCATCATCATCATTATTATTATTATTGTTGTTGTTGTTGTTGGCTGTGTGGTAAGTAGCTTGCTTACCAACCACATGATTCCGGGTTCAGTCCCACTGCGTGGCATCTTGGGCAAGTGTCTTCTACTATAGTCTCGTGCTGACCAAAGCCTTGTGAGTGGATTTGGTAGACGGAAACTGAAAGAAGCCCGTCGTATATATGTATATGTATTTATATATGTATGTGTGTTTGTGTGTCTGTGTTTGTCCCCCCACCATCGTTTGACAACCGATGCTGGTGTGTTAACGTCCCCGTAACTTAGCGATTCGGCAAAAAGAGACCGATAGAATAAGTACTAGGCTTACAAAGAATAAGTCTTGGGGTCCATTTGCTCGACTAAAGGCGGTGCTCCAGCATGGCCACAGTCAAATGACTGAAACAAGTAAAAGAGTATATCTGCCTAAACTAGTAAGGTGTTTCTCCACCACATACATTCATAGGATGTTACTGAAAACTGGCGGCATATTTGTTTATTTTTTCATTTGTTTGTTTACTGCTCTCCTCCACCTACCGCTCTTCTGCCCTACCCCTCTATTTCTATTTTTTTAAATTTTATTTTTATTATTTTTTTCCCCCTTTTACCTTGGGTGCCACATTTCAACACCTACTTTGACGCGATATATAGCGGTGACACGGTTTGAATGTATATCACATCGTCGTTCGTTCGTTCGCTCGTACGGGCGAGAGCATCGCTGACGTTTTATTGTGGCGGTGGCGGTGGCGGTGGTCATTGATGAAGGATGAAATGCTAGTAGTAGTGGTGGTGTGTTTGCGGTTGTGGTTAATGGTGGAGACGGCGGGGAGTGAAGGCATGCTGGTGAGATTGGTGTGGCTGTGAGAAGAGTTGATGTGGTGATGGTAGTGGTAAAGGTGATACTGAAGATGTCGAGTAAGTACCTCACTACCACCACCACCACCACCATCACCGACACTGCCTCGCTATACCCCACCACTCGACCACACACCTCCACCAAGTGGGGCCCTGATCGAGCATGTCAAATATAAACTTGTGATGAATGATGGTTGACAAACGAGGGAGAATGATATTACAGCCAATGCCAGCGTCTTAAGGCTTGGTTGACCACACCGGGTGGTTGGTTGGGGGTAGGAACGGGAGCGGGTCTAGGGGTCCCCCCCCCACCCGAGTCTAGGGAACTCCGATACTGTTGCTTGCTGTCAATTATTAGTAAAGCCACTCCCAGTCACTGTATTTTGATGGGGAGAGCAAAGGTGTGGGGGGGCTGTTATGGTGTTAAAAGTGGTTCCGATTACAGCGACTGTTGCTGATGATGATGATGATGTAGATTGTGTCGTGGAGGTAGTGATGCCGGGAGGGGTGGATTTTGACTAGTATGCCCGGAAAATATATGGTACCCCCCCACCACCACCACCACCATCACTACCACGATGGTCATTGCAGTTGTTAGTAATACACTTTACTTACAAATCGCAGCCCTCACCTCCCATACTCCACCAACACTTTATCTTACCTGGTTACACTAAAACCCACTTCTTACCTGTAATCAACTCTGCCACTCGATACCTTTGAAGTTTGGCTCATCTCTTCCTCTCGTCGCGTGTAGGCGACGTGTGTGTGTGTGCGTGTGTGTGTGTGTGTGTGCTTGTATATGTATGTATGTTTGCTTGTTTGAATATGTGTGTGAACGTATACATATATATGTGTGTGTGTTGCTTGTATGCATACACATACACATACACACATATATATAAATATATGTATGTATATTTGTGTGTATACGTGTGCGTCCTTCCTTTGTGTGTGTGTGTGTGGTTGTTGATGTGGTTTTTAACCAACTCCTATGAAACACGAAACTCATCGAGCCGGTGAGTGGGAGAGCCTCTAGGTGGTTGCTAGATATAGCAGCCAAAACACCCATAAATCACCCTGAATGGTATTTAGCATCAAACAGTGACTATTGTTGGTGCGTCTTGGAGCAACGTGTAAACCCCCCCCTCTCTCTCTCTCTCTCTATCTATCTCTCTCTCTCTTTCTCTACACACACAAACACACATACATTGTCATGTATCCTTGTCTACCTGACTCTCTTTCTTCCCACTAACACACACATCATATCTGTCTGTCTTTCTCTCACTCACTCACACACACACACACACACACACACACACACATACATTGACACGTCACATTATCTGTCTGTCTCTCTCTTTCCCCTCTCCCTCCCTCCTCTCTCACTCACTCACACCACGCACGCACGCACACACACACGTCGTAGGTTCTTCCCTTTCCATCTCCTCTCTCTCCTTCTCTCCCTTCTCATGAAAGCTCTCTGGACCATACAATGGAAGGGAAATAACTCTCCTGCGTCATGGAACCCAGCTGTCAATAATGGACATGTGCGACCTTTCATAAAACGCAATCGAGATTTCTCTCCTTACTCTCCCCCTCTCTCTCTCTCTCTCTCTCTCTCTCACCATGTCTTCTTCTTTATTTCTCTCTCTCTCTCTCCCAATAAGTCTAGTGTCTTTGGTACAATTACATCTCTATAATACACACCGCGTTTATAAATACACGTGTGAGTCTACATAAAAAGTAAAGACACAATGTGGTCGAATGATTAAGAAGTTCTCTTCGCAACTAGGAGGTCCGGGTTTCGATCCCACTGCATGCTATCTTGAGGAAATGCTATTGAATTTTTTTTTTTTTTTTGGTAGTTTCAGCTATGTCTCCTGGGTGAAATTAGGCGGAAATTACAAAACAAAAAAGAAACAAAGAAACAAAGTTGTAATAATCCATTCTACTATAGGCACAAGGCCTCAGATATTAGGGGAGGGGGATAGTTGATTACATCGACCTCCAGCCATGTAACTGGTACTTAATATATCGACATCGAAACGATAAAAGGCAAAGTCGACCTCGGTGGATTTTGAACTCAGAACGCGAAGACGGACGAAATGCCGGTGCTAACGAGTCTGCCTTCTGCAAAAAAATTTGGGTTGCTTCACCTCTTGTTCCACCTTTGGCATATATCTCTGCAATGAGAAAACAAATAAAACGGGTATTTCCTGACAATACTAACCTCAGCTATCTGTTTCCACCCGGATTACGCAGTCACTTTCTTTACTACTCACGCACCTATCGTAAATACAAATAGTTTGAATCTATACCTTACGACGCTATTGTTCACTAAAGTTGGTGTATTTCATAAAAGAAAAGATATTTCAGTCAACGGTTGCTAACGACAGTGAGATATACTCGATCAAAAACACACCACACCCGCCTATACTTATTTTATTGACTGCGGAAGAATGAAAAGTCATGTTTTATATTAAAGAAAAGCCATAAATACCAGGGTGTAAGTGACAAATTCACTTTACTTTTAAAAATAAAGAACCTGACTTTAACAAGTAAACTTAGTGTTGACATATTTCATGCATAGAACGTTAAAAATGCGAACCGATTTGTTACTCTTTGTTCATACTATTTGAATTTATATATATATATATGTGTGTGTGTATGTATGTATATATATATGTATGTATGTTAGGATCCACAATGAGCAGAACTTACTTGCAGGTATTGGTAGTGCAAATCAGAGGTGCAATCTGTGTGGGTGTTTTTTCAAAACACTGTCTGGTTTAAAAAGCCACATCAGACGCCATGAAAGGGCTAAGGTGTAGGTGCAGGAGGTGGTCAAACTCTGTTTAAGGAGTAGACAAATGTATATATATATGTATATATATATGTATATATATATATATATGTATATGTATGTATATATATGTATGTATATATATATATATGTAT
>NC_068993.1:37844902-37848089 GCF_001194135.2 Octopus bimaculoides | reverse complement strand
TATATATATATATATATATATATATATAAATTATAATAAAGGATAGAATCTATATAGGATTTTATCAAGTAGCTAGCATGTAAATTGGTATATATATATATATATATATATATATATATATATATATATATACGTGTGTGTGTGTGTGTTTGCCTACCATAAATAAATATATTCATAATCACTAGCTATACACACACTCCGTCCTTCCCTATAAATACTGTGTATGTGTGTGTGTTTGCAAATGCATGCATGTATAGTTTGCTCTTTGCGTATAGCAGAAATGTTCCACATTTCACTTTTGAACTCGAACACTATATAAGAAACAAATGAGCACAGAAACCTAACTTGTATTTTATGCTTTATATATAATGTACATGTGTCTCAGTTAGTCGACTGTCGTTATTACATAAGCCGGTTAGTACTATCACACAACACAATACAGTCAGCTCAGGCCAGACCTCAAACTTTTGATGGATGCGTAAAAATGTCCTTGTGACATACGGCGTGTCTTGGGCATTTTTAAACCTGAGAGAACCCTTCGCTCCTCAGGTCTGACTGACCACGGCCGATTTCTGGAACTTTTTGGTTATCTCACCCCCATTAAAAAATTGGATTATCTCCCCACTAAAAAGTCTATTTTATGTGGCGACAAGAGACTAGACTAAAAGAGTTAGATCCTTTGGATTGAATACTTCAACACATTGTTGACTTTTGACCTCCTCAATAGGAATGGTATGATTTGTTGTAAAAATATTATCAGATTCAATACAATGTTTAATCTTCTCACTTTCCATGTTTCTTAATCATTCATTTCTTTTTTTTTTTTTTTATTGACGGTTGAGCAATTTTTTTTGTAGTTGGGGAAATAGTTCAATTTTTTAATGGGGGTGAGATAACCCAAAAGTTCCCGATTTCTTCATGAAATAGAGAAACAAATAGACCGAAAGAAAAAGTTAGAGAAAGAGATGAAATGTCCCTAGTAGAAAAATGATACTTAATTTATTGACGCAAAGTATATGAATGGTATCCTTGGCGGGATTTGAACTCAGAGCACAAAGAGCCGAGATGATTACTATAAAGCAATCTTTCTGGTGCTCTTGCGACTCTGCCAATAAACCCCCTCATACGTGAAGGCAAAGAGCCAAGTGGTTTGGGTGTGTGCTGACAAATCATAGGGTCGGGAGATCGATTCTCGGATTGGACAGCCTGGTTTGTCTTTAAGCCACGTCACTTCAATTTACATTGTTTTCAGAACACTCAGCTTCGCAGCCGCAACCATGTAGTTTCGGGTTCAGTCTCGTTGCGCAGTACTTTGAGCAAGTGGCTTCTGCCATATCCAACCAATGCTCTCTAGACAAATTTCACAGATGGAAATTGCAGAAAACTCATCATATGTGTGTGTGCATGTATTTCTGTGTGTGCGCGCGCGTGTTTATACACATAACGATTCATTTTAATGTAATATAATTTTTTTCATTTTTGTCCTATATCTCAGGAGGGTCATTATGCCAATAATAAACACCCGTACTGGTTCTGTTTCACTTCGTTATTATTTATTTGTCTATTACCTAATCTATTGTTTGATTAATTGTTCAGTTAATCAGTGATTTTTTACAATAATAATAATAATAATAATAATTCTCTCTCTTTTTGCAGACAGAAGATAGTAACGGTACAGCTCAAAAGTCAAGTGCACCAGGTATTTTACTTCTTTGTTACAATATTTCCTATTCAACCCTTTTTCTTGTTCACCCTACAACTCTGCATGTCTGTAACACTCCACCGTACTGTTCTGTTTGTACTCATTTATACTCGTTGGTATGCACGTGACGTCCAGATACATTCGGGGGTTAAAAGAAAACTTATGCAAGTATACATATACGTTGGATTGATTACTACACATAACCATATATACGTAAACATATATATACACATATAGACAGATGTACACAAACATATGCACCGTTACAGCAACACACACACACACACACACACACACACATTGGTTTCAAGTTTACGATTCACTTCGTCCCTGCTCGGAGTTTCTATCTATGTGCGATCTTTCAGGCGAGAGAAAAAGATGAGAGAGATAATTTGTGAAAGTAATGGCTATGTTTCACTCTTATTGAATCTCTTCAACAAAACATGTATACGTATGTGCGTGTATGTGTGTACGTATGTATGTATATATGTGTGTAAGTATGTGCACATACACACACACACACACACACACACACACACACACACACACACACATATATATATATATATATATATATATATATATATATATATATATATATATATATATAAAAGCATTGGCATTTGTTTTGTCGAGCCATAATGTAATAAAACGTTTCCCTGAAAATCTGTTGTGATCAGCATCCACTTGTACTGTGAACATCCACTGCAGGGAATGCAAATGGCCACAATGGCGACACGTGCGTGAGAAACAAATAGCATAAACTACATCTTGTGTTCATCAAACTTTTTACAATATTTATTTATTTATGTGTTTCAGCCAAGTGGCTGCGGTCATGCTGGTGCACCACCATATATGTATGTATGTATGTATAAAGACGCACGGAAGAATATTTAAAATATGTTACATATTTCAAGCACTGCCTGATATATAATTCAATACGTTGGATGGAGTTGAAAGATCTGTTTACTATAACAACAAATGACTGTCTACTTTCAGTTTTCCTTTAGCCTGGGCCATTCACGTCAGTCATAAAACAGTCACACCTGGAACGAAACTCGGAGTAGAATGTCAATATTTGATATAATAAGCATGTATGTGTATGTGTGTGTGCGTGCATATAAAATGGATATAGCTGTTTTTTTCCAGCATGTTATTTCAAAAGCACGACTATGTTCAAGTTGGATCTTTTTTATTAAAGATTTTCTTTCGTATTACATTCATAGTTCTTTATGGGGGAGGTGGAATAATGTGTGTGTGTGTGTGTGTGTTTGTATTGCTTCGGTGGCCCAGTAGGCACGGATGTTGAGAAATAGTAATATGACACATAGGTGGTGGTTTCAAATCTCTTCCAGAAATTACAAGGGATCTAGTTAAGAATAATGGCGATGCCCCAGCATGGCCACAACCTCAAGGCTGAAACATGTAAGAGAATAAAGAATATATATATATATATATATATATATATATATATATATATATATA
>NC_068993.1:37839357-37841785 GCF_001194135.2 Octopus bimaculoides | reverse complement strand
TATATATATATATATATATATATATATATATAATACAAAGAATGTGTATGCATGTATACACACATATATGTACATACTTACATCTACATGTGTATATAGATGCATATCAGGACGTTAGAACAATGAACTACAGACCACGGAACGAACACATAGGAAAACAGATAGCCACTTGGAATTAATCCTTCGTCAGCCGCCTCTACTCTAACTAGACGTTTCGAAGATATATATATATATGTGTGTGTGTGTGTGTGTCTCACAGATGGTTGCAGTTTCTTTGTACTTTCGCGTTGTCAATAGCATATCTGACTTTCCATCCATGACTTCCCGGATGACTATACACTCCCGTTACGGGTCTGCACGGTTTGGAGCATAAGGGGACAGGCGAAAGTCATAACTTGTAATGCGCTTCCAACTTATTAGGATCTACAACGCGTCGCCGCTTTTCCGTTGCTATTTGGACTTTTAAAATAGATGGGAAGACGAATAAGATCTCCATAACGAATCATCTGTTCGTCGTTGGATTATGGTGATAAACGCTTGTGCAACACGAGTACCACGCTCCGAGTTTTCGTGATTATAACAGCTCCTAGTGACAGGCCGAAGCGAGATGACCAGTAATCACATGGAACCTCAGGTTTTGCATCGGAGTGCCCTTTTCCTTGAAGAATGTTTTGACAACAGCTAGGGGTCCCTCACTGTCGGTGGTTTTTCTGCGTCCTCCGTGCTCAAGTGGATTATCATTATTATTACATACGCTCGATAACCCATGACTGGGACCCCGACCAGTGTTTATTCCGGGTCTGAATAGATATGGGAAGAATAATTCTTAAGAATCCAGAAAGCTGATTAAAAATATGGTATATATTTAAACGTGTGTGTGTTTCCATGTGTATTAACGTTCAGGTGTGGTTTGAGGGCCAGTTGGCTGCTGTTTTGATTCTGCGATCGAACGACCACGTTAAGTCAACTTCATCGACTCGATTTTGTTGCCGTTGCTGATGATGGTAGTGATGGTGATGTAAGTCCCTTGGTCTGCTCTAATCCAGCTGGTCCATAGCAACTTGTGTGCTGGTTATCGGCCGCACGACAAACAAGGTGCGCGTTCTAACGTGTAGGTATTTTTAATTAAAACAAAAGGCCCATTTATTAATTAAGTACAGTTGTACGGTGTGGACGGAAAAAGAGTGGGGATGGAGTGTAGTGGGGTAATTGAAGCAAAGGTGTTTGAATACAACTTAAATATATTACTGGTATCCAAAAAGAGAAAAACCCGTCTCCGTCCAAGATTTGAACCCGTTACTTAGAGATACAAAATTAGAGATTTGTAGTCTCCCCGATTTCAGAACTTCCTCACACCAACATGACACAAAGCAATGCAGTTCTATGTGTTCGGTTGACATGCTAGAAACTATAGCCTAATCACTTTTAAAAACCCACCCTACCTGAATGACACATAGAAAGAATAATGTAGCCCTAAGATATATTATGTCTGAAAATAAGGTGGGATGGTCATGCATGGGGTGTCCGTTTGATCGGAAGTGGCCTGGCAGAGAAGACTACTTCGCTTCCGCGGTCACTCTCTTGTCTCTTCCCTTCTCTCTATCCTCCTCGTTCTTATTCTTCCTTCCACCCACCCCCCATCAACATCTCTTCCTCTCTGTTTTATTATATTTTTTTTTTTTTTTTTTTTTTTTTTTTTTTTGAAATACTTTTCTCACGGATTTGCTCTATGCAAATCACATGGTTTCGCCTTCAAGTACTACTGAGTGTCACCCGGTGTGCTGCGGGCTGGACCAATGCCCTGTGAGTGAATTTGGTAGGTAAAAACCTTATGGTGTGTGTGTGGGAGGAGGGTCAGTGTGTCTCCAACACACATATACACACAAGCACACACAAACACACCGCTTGGCAACCAGTGTTGGTTTTTGTTTATGTCCCGTAATCTAGCGTTTCAGCAAAAAAGACTAATAGAATAAGTACCCGGTTTCATTAAAAAAATATTGAGGTCAATTTCTTTGGCTAAAACCTTTCAAAGCGGTGCTCCAGCATGGCTACAGTCAAACACACACACACTCACATGTATAGTGTTGAGCAAAATGCTTTGCTCTGAGTTCAAACCTCTTGCAGTTCCACTTGTTCTTTTACTCTTTACTCTTTTACTTGTTTCAGTCATTTGAATGCGACCATGCTAGAGCACCGCCTTTAGTCGAGCAAATCGACCCCAGGACTTATTCTTTGTAAGCCTAGTACTTATTCTATTGGTCTTTTGCCGAACCGCTAAGTTATGGGGGACGTAAACACACCAGCATCGGTTGTCAAGCGATGTTGGGGGGAGAAACACAGATACACAAACACACACACATACATACATATATATATATATATATACATATATACGACGGGCTTCTTTCAGTTTACGTCTAGCAAA
>NC_068993.1:37836162-37838933 GCF_001194135.2 Octopus bimaculoides | reverse complement strand
ACTTTTATGGAAATACTTTCGACTGGCAAAGGCTTATTATGTCTTTTCGATAAAGCAGATTCAATAGGATGTCTTCGACTTCTGTTCTACCTTAATTCTTTTCTACTCTAAGCACAAGGCTTGAAATTCTGGGGGAAGGGGCCAGTCGATTAGATCGACCCCAGTACGCAATTGGTATTTAATTTATCGACCCCGAAAGGGTGAAAGGCAAAGTTGACCCTCGGCGAAATTTGAACTCATAACGTAACGGCAGACGAAATACCGCGAAGCATTTCGCCCGGCGTGCTAACGTTTCTGCCAGCTCGCCGGCTTTCTGTACTACGTTAATTGAATGAGTGATTGAGATACTGAGTTTATTACCTTCAGCTTCAACTCAAACTGCCGTCGACAAGGACTCTACGTGGGCACAAAATAACGGCCCATCTTCCCTCAAATCACACACTGTAGTAGGGGTTCGCATCCCCTTTTTATCAATAGACCCCTTTGGTTACTATTTTATTCTGGTGGACCCCTATAGCCATTCGATATTTAAAAACTAATTTCATAGAGACTTCTTTCAAAATCCCTATTTTGTTTATCACGCATTAACTTGTGTAGGTTGAACTATGTAAGACGTTAGAGAAAGAAACCTAGCTGTTTTCTTGCAATAAATACCAATACATACATCTAAAGCAAAAATTTTCAAGGGAGCCTTAAAATAATGTTCTGGATCCCCGAATTACTATCTTGTTACGTGGATACCCAAATATCTTATATGACCCCCTCCTCCAGTGGTCATATGGACTCAGGTTGAGAACCACTGCACTTGTTGTCTTAAGACAGGAAGGCACATAATCTTCGACAAAAAAAAAACAAACTCAGAGACAGGATATCACAGTTGGTACTGCTTTTAGTCAGGGCACCGCTCGATCTGAACTAAACAACAACAACAGCAAAAACAGCAACATCAAAACTTAATTCCTGTTGTTCTAAAGAATCTGTTTGTCTGTCTGCCACTTTCAGTCATTTTGGCACCAAATGTAAGAAGAACTCTTACCGAGAACATTAGATGAACCTTTCCCAAAACAAATCTTTGTTAAGTTCTTATTTACACACGAAAGAAGCTACCGTTTCTTTCAGAGGCGCAGTTAAGAGATGACGATAATGATGATGCTGGCGGTGGTGGTGGTGGTGATGGTGCCGATAGTGGTGGTGGCTGGGTGGATTACATCATGTACGGCCTACCATACCCGTTGAGATATTTGTAATATTAATCAAGATAATAATTATATATATATATACACGAGTATATATACTGGTGTTATGTATAAAGTTTCAAATTTTTGTTTTCTAATTCTTGGAACAGATTCCTATTGAGCTTTTTTTTTTTTTTGTTTGTTTCGATTTTTTATACTAATTTATTAACACCTACCCCTCCACCCTAAAGCTAACTCGGGTACACTGATGAATTTCACTCCCCCCTTTTAAAATAAATTATTATTTTTAATCAATATTTTGTTAATGTTTAACACACATACATATATATATATATATATATATATATATATATATATATTATGTATATATATATATGTGTGTGTGTGTGTATATATATATATATATATATACGTTTATGCACACACACATAGATATGTATATATATATATGCGTGTGTGTGTATGTATGTATATATATATATCGATATATATATAGTATATGTACATATATATCTGAGACTGGTGCAGCTTCCCGGCTTGTCAGTCCTCAATCAAACCGTCCAACCCATGCCAGCATAGAAAGCGGACGTTAAACGATGGTGATGATGATGATGATGATGATGATGATGATGATGATTTTTGTGTGTGTTTATATTTCGTTTCATTTTATTTCAAATCTGTGAAAGTTGCATTAAGATAGGAATATGACTCGTATCCGTTGATATATTTTGAAATAGTAATTCTAATAATGATGATAGAAATAATATTAATAATGATAATTATTATTATCAAGTTAATTAATTATAATTTGTTTCAGAAATGAGCAGATGTGTTGTAAATTAAGTAATCCTAAATTTGAAAGTGAGAAGCTTCGCTTAATGGTTGTCGAAGATTCAAAGAGAAAGAAACACAGAGAGAGAGAGAGTGTGTGTGTGTGTATGTGTGTGTGTGTGTATGTGTGTGTGTGTGTGTGTGTATGTGTGTGTGAAGGAGAGTGATAGAGAGATGAAGTTTGAATGTGTAAGGAAAAGAAGAGAGAGAGAGAGAGACAGAGGGACAGAAGGAACCATCTTCGCAAAACCGATATATTCTTTGACTGCTCTAAAACTTATTCTGCTCTGGCTGAAGCAAAGAATATCTTTAAAAATAAGCGAGTGATATAAACATATCCATTCACAGAAAACTACTCTCGCTCTCTCTCTCTCTCTCTCTCACTCTCTGCACACACAGATATTTATGTGTGTGTGTGTGTAGGTACGCACACGCGCTTAAACTGAACTTAAACTGGAGGCTTATCTAATTTCTCAATTATGAGTCATTTAATACATAATCACATTTGAATAACATATCTCTTTCTTCATATAGGTTTATACATATGTGGTGCGTCTATGTATGTGGATGCACACACATGCGTACACACACACACACACATTCACATACATATGTATATATGTGTATATATTGTAGTCATGCATACATTCACACGTAGACTTATAATTATGCATTCTTATATCTACAGATGTGTATGTGTGAATGAATGTATGTGTGTGTTTGTATAATATATATATATATATA
>NC_068993.1:37832142-37834489 GCF_001194135.2 Octopus bimaculoides | reverse complement strand
AGGCCCGAAATTTTGGGGGAGGGGGCCAGTCGGTTAGGTCGACCCCAGTACGCAACTGGTACTTAATTTATCGACCCCGAAAGGATGAAAGGCGAAGTCGACCTCGGCGGAATCTGAACTCAGAACGTAACGGTAGACGAATCATGATGTATATATTGTAGGATCACTATGGCAGTGAAATAATTTTTTATGTTCCACGTGGCCGAAGGATTAAGCAGTTCGCTTCATACATATGAGGACTCAGGATCGATCTCAATGCATGACATTTTCAGTAATTGTCATTTTCTGTATCTTTTGTTCAATTCATACTTTGTGGATGAAATTGAGTACATGGAAACTGAATAGAAGCCTGTTAGGTAGATTCTACCTGTAATTCAGAGGGTACAGTTTGTCACATCCTGTATCACGTTGATTCTGCCTGAGTATATTTACATTAAGGGCACATCTGTGGAATACTCAACCACTTACTCAGGAACAGGTAATTCAATTGATAGAACGGTTGAATCCTCGGCGTCAGGCGACGAAGATCTGTTGTCATCACTCTGGCTCAACAGAAGGAATTATATTTCCCAGTATATTCTGTCTATCGGAATCTTGTTAAATTTCCTTCAACCAGTTTTGAAGTATTTCAAATTGTCCCCATTTTCAGATTTTCAACACTAATGTATTATTATTTATTATTAATTAATATTTATTATTATAATTTATTGTTAAATGAGTGCGGTTTCTGTCATCAGCATACAAAATGTTCTGAAAATAACCTGATGATTTGAAACACTTCAAGTGGCTAGAAGAAATTTAACAAGATCCATCATTTGGATTATTTATATAAGACTACATTAAATAATGTACTCTTTCTCTGTTATTTCTAGCAATTTCGTAGTAAGCTACCTTGTTGGCCCCGCACACTTGTTGAGTTCCAGAATCATTGATTAAAGAAAGATATTAAGGATTTGACCGTTACTATGGTTGTGTGGTTCAGAGGTTCGTTTTGAAAGCACGTGGTTTCGGTTTCAGTCCACCGTGCGGCAATCTGATCGAGCGTGTTCTTCTTTAACCGCGGGTTAATTTGCTTGACGGAAACTGTGTTGAAGCTTGTCACACACACACACACACACACACATAAATATATATACATATATATATTTGTAATTTGATATAAATGAATGTGATGTACGTGTCTTTGGGTTTATCCCCCATCACATGACAACTGGTGATGGCTTATTTACGTCCCCGTAACTCAGCGATTCGGCAAAAAAAAAATAATAAAAAAGAGTACAATAGAACAAAGAAAAAAGAAAAGAACTAAAGGGATCGGTTGGCGTTGCTCCAACATGGCCGCAGTCCAATGATCAACACAAATAAAAGAATAGAAACAATAATTATACACATGCACACGTGATGTGGAAGGCGTCCCACGGGCAGACGATCAGTGAAACCGAATACAACAGCATTAATATCAGCTATTCAACACACGAACCCTAATAAAATTCTATTTTATTTGGTTATATCGATAATAAAACCTGAAATTTAAAAGATGCCAGGTTAAGGTGGGTGGGTGGTGGGCCGAGTTGATACACAGCCTTGAACAGTCAAGGAAAACAGCATAACAAAGAAAGAAAGGAAAGAGAAAAGGAGGAAAGAGGAAAATAAGACAAGAGAATACGCTGGCTCTCACCACTCCTGCCAGAAGCTTTTGTTTTCTGGAGATGTCACTGTTGGACACGGCCTTATATGCCCATCCTTGCTCAATGTAGACAACATAACAGTATTAAAAAAACTGTATGTGTATGTATATATTTATATATATGTATATATGTATGAGTCGTGTTTGTACATACATACACGTACATATTTATGAATATAACTATATATGGGTATAAATGTCTTTACAGTTTCAATACAATTTCTGCTTCTGTTCTAACTGTGCTTACCTTTGTATGTCTGAGAGCTCATACATACGCTCGCGAAAAGAAACCCTTTGTCGATGACAGGATAAGTACGTTGTTCCTCACACATATATATATATGTATGTATGTATGTATGCATGTATGTATGTATGTATGTATGTATATATGTATGTATGTATGCATGTATGTATGTATGTATATAAAGCGGGGAAAAAAGACAAGAAAAAAACAGCAATGCGAGGAGAGAAAAGTGATTTTATGTTTCGAGCAAAGCTCTTCCTCAGAAACAGGAAACAGAGGAAAGTCCAACAGAAAAGGAACACGAAGGGAAAAAATCGCCAACAATCCACGTGTAGTTACATATGTATATGTGTTGTTTACACACCCGTCTTCGTCTTTTGTATTACACACACACACACACACACACACACACATAT
>NC_068993.1:37831050-37832090 GCF_001194135.2 Octopus bimaculoides | reverse complement strand
ATATATATATATATATATATATATATATATATATAGGCGCAGGAGTGGCTGTGTAGTAGGTAGCTTGCTTCCCAAGCGTATGGTCCCAGGTTCAGTCCCACTGCGTGGCACCTTGGGCAAGTGTCTTCTACTATAGCCAAAGCCTTGTGAGTGGATTTGGTAGACGGAAACTGAATAAAAGAATATATATGTGTATGTATGTATATGTATATATGTATGATTATATGTATATATGTACGTGTATATATATAAATGTATGTATATATATATACATGTATATAATTATATATATACTAATATATATATATTGTATATATATATATATACATATATATATGTATACATGTATATATATATATGTGTATATATATGTATATATATATGTATATGTATTTATATATGTACATATATATATGTGCCTATATATATATATATATATATATATGTATATGTATATATGTGTGTGTGTGTGTGTGCACACAGTTACATGTAGGGCCGTATGCATGTGTTCAACTTACAAACGTGCAAGGTTATTCGGTTCATAATTATTTTTGTTTATATATATACATATATTTTAATATTTTGTTTATATCTTTATAAAATTAATTATTGTGACCGTATCTTAGAACAATCACTGGAAGTAATAAATAACAATGTTTAACATATACCCGAGCGCCTGAACGCCCCACCCCCCGCTCTACCACCCGTCTACCGGTCCGCTCTTGGCTCTATGTGTGTGTGTACATGTGTGTGCATGCGTTGTGTTTATATACATACACACATTTACCTGCACACACACACACACATACATATATATACATACATACTCACACATGCACAGTTGCATATATCGACAGAAGACAGATGTACAATAATTAGACAACTCAATTATGTGTAGAGTCCTTTTTCGTTCTTTGTATACTTGTGAGCATCTGAGCAGTATTTCATGTGTGCGTGCGAGTGAATTTGAGCATACTTGCGTCTGTATAAGTATGCACATACATATATGCATATATATATATGCATATATATATATATAT
>NC_068993.1:37829319-37830916 GCF_001194135.2 Octopus bimaculoides | reverse complement strand
TCGCATACTCACACACTCCAAAACTCCCCTTATTTTCGTCTGCAAGGAAACAAGATATTTCATGTATACCCTTACCCTACACCTTGTTTGCTGCTATATGAAGTGCCGAAAACTATATTTTATAGAATAAACTTACCCTCAGCTAGATTCTTTTTTGCATTTGGTTGTGCAACGTTACATCATCTCTCTCTCTCTCTCTCTCTCTCTCTCTCTCTCTCCTTCTCTCTCTCGTTCACTCTCTCCTTCTCTCTCTCCGCATCTCTGTCTATCTGTCAATCAAGCTACCCATCTAGCTAGATAGCCTTTCTGTCTAATTATCTATCTAACATCTATTTATCTGTCTGTCTATCTATCTATATATCTGTCTGTCTATCATCTTCCTGTCTATCTATCTATCTATCTATCTATCTATCTATCTATCTTCCTATCTATCTATCTATCTATTTGTATGTCCGTCTATCTATCTATCTATCTATCTATCTATCTATTTATCTACCTATCTATCTGTCTGTCTGTCTATCTATCTATCTGTCTGTCTGTCTGTCTATCTATCTATCTATCTATCTATCTATCTACCGTTGATTACTAATACTCACCCCTCTCATTATTACTAACCAGGGTAACAACACCATCTCTCTCTCTGTCTCCTCCTCTCCCTCACACTCACTCACTCACACACTTTCTTTTCCTTACTCCCAGATCCTCATCGCCCTACACAATTTCACTTGTTCTATTAAAGGAATTCTATTAGGGAATCTTATTAAATCACATTACGTATGTTTGTATGTTTGCTTGTATCTTAGTTTACATAATTTTCTAATCTCCTCCTTCCCAGCTTCTCTACCTCCTCCCACCTCCCCCTTAACGTCATTTATTCATCAGATTTTTTTCCCCCTTATATTTATTTATATTTGCATTCCTTCATATACATGAGGCTTCTTCTGTGTGTTTAGTCGTTCACGTTCATGTACATCCATGTTATGTATGTATATCATGTCTTTCGCATACAGGACTATATATATAAATATATATATGTATGTGTGTGTGTGTGTGTGTGTGTGTGTGTGTATTTATATATATGTAAAATAATATGTGTATATATGTATAAAATTTAGATATGTTTCGACCAAAGATTGGTCCAGGCCATGTCTAACTTAATAGCACCATCTGATATAGGATTATCTAAATCCTTTTAAAGTCAACTTTGTGGATAATGGTCTGCTCGAGTATATATATTGTATATATATGTATATATATTTATATATATATATTTACATATATATATAATATATGTATATATATATATGTATATATCTATATTGTATATATATATATATGTATATATATATATATTATATACATATAATATATGTATAGATATTTATATATATATATATAATACGTATGTGTGTATATATATATAATATATGTATATATATTATATACATATAATATATGTATAGATATTATATATATATATATATATATATATATATATATATATATATGTATGTGTGTATATATATATAATATATGTATATATATGTATGTGTGTATATATATATAATATATGTATATATATGTATATATATATATA
>NC_068993.1:37827199-37827870 GCF_001194135.2 Octopus bimaculoides | reverse complement strand
TTATTTAGACGTGTGTGTCTACGTATATATATATATTTTTTTTTTTTATATGACGTTGACCACTAACGTGGACATTCAATGTGCTAGAAATAGATCACATCTTGTGTCTAATAAGACCTAAATTGTTCTCAACATGAAATATAGCGTGATACCAAAACGTAAGCGGGCAAGACATTTAAAATCACCGAAAAAGGAACATTCTTAAACAGGGACCGGTTTCAAAATTTAACAATCTTACCGACTGTCTATTTCTCTTCAGCCTGATTTGTAATGGAACCATAATCATCAGAACCCCATACAAACCCATATATATATATATGTGTGTGTGTGTGTGTGTGTGTGTGTGTGTGTATGTGTGTCTGTCTATCTATCTATCTATCTATCTAGATGTACTGGTTTATACACACACATATGTAAAAGAGAAAAGTTGGCACATGCGCAGGGTGGGACTGGGTCTCTGAAGAGAAGGAAATATGTAAGGGAGGGGTTTGGAGATGAGGAGTAGTAGTGAAAGGGAGAGAAAGAGTGAGAATGGCCTGAAGATGGCGATGCTGATGCTGCAGTTTAACCTTGAACCAATCATTCATTCACTTTCTAGAAAACAAACTAAACAATGTCGTTTATATATATATATATATTTGTGTGTGTGTGTAAACTTTTACTTGTTTCAG
>NC_068993.1:37822949-37825449 GCF_001194135.2 Octopus bimaculoides | reverse complement strand
AATTGTTTCTTGTTTCTTTTGAGCTTCTATTGTCATAAAAGACCAAAGTTGATTTCAGAAGAATCGGTAACAATTGATAAACGACCACATCATGCATGATTGATCAGTGCCAAAGACTAGGTTTTTTTTTTATTGTCATTATCCTTTGTTTTCCACCATTCTTTTATATTATCTGTCAAAACTGCTCAAAGTTATCATTTGTCGAAAGCTTAAACAGCAGATACCAACTTCGACAATTCAAATCAATGATGGGGTTGTTGCGCGATTGTTCGACCTGCAAAACTAGCAGCTAAATATAACCATTAAATTCATTCGATCTTTATCGTAGTTCTCAAGGAGATTCAACGTCACACAGAGTGTGCTAAGGTTGGCCCTTTGAATTACAGGTACGACTCATTTTTACCAGCTGAGTGGAGTGGAACAACGTGAAATAAAGTGTCTTGCTCAAGCACGCAACGCGCTGCTGTTAATTGAACTCGTGACCTTGTGATCGTGAGCCGAATTCCTTAGCCTCTAAGCGACGCCCCTTGACGGACGTGTATGTGTTGGCGACAGGAAGAGCACCGATTGTAGAAGAATTCTTCTCAATAAATTTCATCTGACCCCTGGAGACGTAGACGTTGAAACGATGATCGTGTGTGTGTGTGTGTGTGTGTGTGTGTGTGTGTTCTGGAGTAGTTGTATAAGTATTTGTGAGAGAGAGACTAAGGAAGAAACAAAGCAGTTCTAAATATAGAGAATGTAAGAGAGACCCAACAGAAGCTGCAAGGTCGTTTTCAAATAAGAAATATCTGAAACTACCAAGGGACAGAGTTTAGAGAACAATAGTTTGTTAAACAAGACAAGCCATACAATTGTTGTTGGTGTATTTTCACATTACAAGCGGTATCAACTATTAAAACACACATCACACACACACACACACACACACACACACACACACGTGGAGAACTACACAAGACAATAAGAATAAATACCACGATATCAAGGAGGAGGTGGAGGGGTGTTGGTTGGTGGCGAAGAGGCAGACTTGCTGCTGTGTTGGACTGGAAGGAAAACAAATAAATCTTAAAACTACTTGCGTCTACATTTATTTTTATTTTTACCATTCTGAGTTCAAATCCCGCTGAGGTTCAACTTTGCCTTTTAGTCCTTCCAGTGAGTCAGTATAAAAATAACGCAACCGTCAAGTACTGCGGTGGACTAAAGACATTGGCATCTGAAATCCAAAGTTAATTGTACTGCTGGTGGATCTTCGTCATTCAACGATGAGGATTTCAGTTGTTTGATCAACTGAATCACTTTCTCCTAAATCAAGATAGAAATGGCTGAGAATTCCACGGCTGCCTATAACCCTTTAGACATCTAAATTAAGGCCTTGCGTCAAAATTTCTTGTTAATATATGTCTCTAACTTAAGAGGCGGCGCGCTGGCAGAATCGTTAGCACGCCGGGCGAAATGTTGCTAAGCATTTCGCCTGTCTTTACGTTCTGAGTTCAAATTCCGCCGTGGTCATCTTTGCCTTTCATCCTTCCTAGGTCGATAAAGTAAGTACCAGTTGAGCACTGGAGTCAATGTAATCGACTTTCCCCTTCCCCCAAAATTGGTGGCCTTGAGCCAAATTTTCAAACCAACGCGGCGAGCTGGCAGAATCGATACCGTGCCGGGTAAAATGATTAGCAGCTTTTCGTCCGTCTCTACGTTCTGAATTCAAATTCCGCCACGGTCGACTTTACCTTTCATCCTTTCGCTGGTTGATAAAATAAGTACCAGTTGTATACTTGGTGACGATGTAATCGACTTACCTGTTTCTCCGAAATTACTAGTTTTATGCTAAATTTTGAAAGCAATACGTGTTCCGAATTTGATAAAGTTATATCGAAGTAGTTTTATTAAACCTTTCATTATTTTTTCAAAATTGATTGAAATAAAAGCAACGTGTTTCAATGAAAATACGGTAACAAAAGCGTTAAACATGCTTCAGGGCTACTGACTGTTTGTTTTTTCAGCAAGACTGAACAAGGGGCTGTAATGTATGACTTGCGAGTGGTGTGTGTGGGATGGGAACACCCCTTGTAAATCATCAGCTTTTTGTTATAAGGGCTATCAGATTGTTGCCAAAGGGCTTACTTTAAGGTGTCAAAGATCAGCAAACAGTGAAAGGAAAGATCAAGCGAGCTAGAAAAGAATGTTTATAGTTTCGTATGAGGTTACAGGGGTCAGCCACCACCACTAATGACTTAACAAAATGTTGGGGTTTATTAGTCTCCCTGCCACTTGTTTATTTACTTGTTTTCTTTTTTCGTTTCTTATAATAGTCCCTTATATATATATATATATATATATATATATATATATACACACACAATCAGATATATATATATATATGTATTGTGTTCTTTTATTCTTTTCAGTCATTTGACTTCGGTCATGCTGGAGCACCGCCTTTTAGTTGAACAAATTGACCCCAGGACTTATTCTTTATAAGCCTAATGCTTAT
>NC_068993.1:37820718-37822864 GCF_001194135.2 Octopus bimaculoides | reverse complement strand
AGCTTTTTGTTATAAGGGCTATCAGATTGTTGCCAAAGGGCTTACTTTAAGGTGTCAAAGATCAGCAAACAGTGAAAGGAAAGATCAAGCGAGCTAGAAAAGAATGTTTATAGTTTCGTATGAGGTTACAGGGGTCAGCCACCACCACTAATGACTTAACAAAATGTTGGGGTTTATTAGTCTCCCTGCCACTTGTTTATTTACTTGTTTTCTTTTTTCGTTTCTTATAATAGTCCCTTATATATATATATATATATATATATATATATATATACGACGAGCTTCTTTCAGTTTCCGTCTACCAAATCCACTCACAAGGCTTTGGTCAGTCCAAAACTATAGCAGAAGACACTTGTTCAAGATGTCACGGAGTGGGTCTGAACCTGGAACCATGTGGTTGGTAAGCAGGCTACTTACCATCAATCTGTGTGTGTGTGTGTGTGTGTGTGTTAAACAATCAAAAACACAAGCTTTCTCTGTTTCACATTCAGACGCTATCTCTCTCTCTCTCTTTCTTTCTTTCTTTCTGTCTCTCTCTTTCACTCCCTGATCTTTATCTTTGTACTGCTTCTATTATCTACTCTTCTATCTTTCTCTCCCCACCTCTCTCTCTCTGTCTCTCCTTCTCCCTCCATATGCAACCAATTCCTTCAAGACCCCTTCCTGCCTGCCTTTGTCTATTCTTTGAAACGGCTATTGTTTTTTCTTTTTATCTTATTCTTCTCAGAAAACACTCAGATTATGCCTTTTCCACTATTTTCAACACCCTCACATATTTTATTTATTTTAGCATCATCATCACCAGCAGCAGTAGTAGTAGTAGTAGTAGTAGTAGTAGTCGTAGTCGTAGTCGTAGTCGTCGTCGTCGTCATCATCTTCTTCTGTACAGATAGCGATCTTTTCTAACACGTACAATATTGTAATTTAAGTAATTCTTGAAACAAGCGATAATATTCTTGCTGTTGTTGTTGTTGTTTGCTAAACAATAAGGAAAACATTATGTGGAATGGAAAGGGGTAGTTGGTGGTAGAATTTCTAGAGAGTCTCATACAATGCTTTGTGGAATTTTGCTCCCAACCGTTTTTATAATCAGAGTTCGAATCCCGACCAGGATGAGTCTTCTGTTTCTTCTTCCAAGATTGATAATATAAATATGAATGAATAAAAAACCAATCAAGCAAGAATTGGCATCGATTTCAATGCTTCATCTGTTTGTCACCATTCATTTGTGGCTTCTGTATAGAGTTGCTTCTGCGCGGTCCCTCTCCACCACGACCTATCAGAAGCAGTAATCAAATCTCCCCCATAATTTACAACTAACCACTGGATAATGTAGCCCTTACGTGTATGTGTGTGATCGTGACTAGAAGACCTTCCTCGATTTAGTTGATCATAGGCTTTTATCCGGCATCCTGACCTAGGATTAAACAACTAGTTATCATTATTATTATTATTAATTGATATTAGCCCTTGTGGCCAATAAAGCGAATTAATTATTATTATTATTATCTTTCTCCGTTTTCTTCCTCTGTTTAGACGAACGTTCCTACCTTTTCGGACAAAACCTTTTTTAACCTTCGTCCTGTCTTTTTCCTTGCATGTTTTAATTGATATTAGCCCTTGTGGCCAATAAAACGAGTTAATTATTATTGTTATTGTTGTTGTTGTTATTCAGGCAGCAAGCTGCCAGTCGTTAGTACACCGGGCAAAATGCTTAGCGACATTTCTTTCTGAGTTCAAATTCCGCTGAGGTCGACTTTGCCTTTCGTCCTTTCGATGTCTAAGCACCACTGGGGTCGATGTAATCGACTAGTCCCCTCCCAACAAATTTCAGGCCTTGTGCCTATAGTAGAAAGGATTATTATTATTATTATCGTGAACTTGACCTTTCACCCTTCCTGGGTGTCACCATGTCATCGTAGCCAACATCCTTTATTAGGGGCGGTGGGAGGCGCACAAGTAGTCTGTGTGTGTGTGTGTGTGTATTATAATCAAATATTTAGATACATGCATATATACACACGCATATATATATATATATATAGATAGATAGATAGATAGATCAGCGCATGAATTTTCATAGTGTGCTTGTGTGTGTGTGTGTGTGTCACTTCTGAACCACCCCACCAATGCATATTCATACCCA
>NC_068993.1:37817977-37820279 GCF_001194135.2 Octopus bimaculoides | reverse complement strand
AATCACATCGCGATTTTACCACTAACATCACTCCTGCTTGGCAGCCATTGGATGTGTGACAAAACAGGAGGGTTTTTCTTTATATTTCTTTTTGGTTCCAAGCGCTTCCACACACACACACACACACTCTCTCTCTCTCGCCCAGCTATTATTCCTCTTATTATTATTATTACTATGAACGCAGGGGATGGTGGTACTACAAAACAAACTCCACTAGCCACCACCACCACCATAACCATTAACAACAGCAGCAGCAGCAGCAGTAGGAGCAATAATAGCACAACATCAACAGGTTTAGTTTTTAGAAGCTGGAACAACAACACACACACAGATGCCTGTCTCTACCACAGCACATGTCATTCAAACTGGTTCCCCAGAGAAACGGCACCGCCATCAACTACCCTCACTCATTATGGCTCCCTGGTCTCTCTACCCTGAACTTCTAGGTAATATCTCTAAAATAATTAATCATCTATAACTTATACTACGTTCACCATGTTTACCACACGAACATGCACACACGTGTGTATAAACGTGCATGTTATGTGTGTATATATTACACGACATATATATGAATTATATAACACATACTATTATATCTAAAATGTGTAACAAGATATTTATAAGATGTATATATGATATATATTTTTATTTACGAAATTTGTGTATGTTTATGACATATTATTTATTCATATATATATATATATTATATATTATATATTGATACAAAGGCAGTGAGCTGGCAGAATCGCTAGCACGCCGGGCAAAATGCTTCGCGGCATTTCGTCCGTCTTTACGTTCTGCTGAGGTCATTGCTGTCTTTCATCCATTCGGGATCGATAAATTAAGTACCAGTGAAACACTGGGGACGATGTAATCGACTGTTCCCCTCTCCCATATATTAGGCCTTGTACCTATAGTAGAAAGGATTTTATATCGATATATTACATATATGTGGGTATACACACACACTCACACATACATACATACATATATATATATACACGCACACACAAACACCGATTGTTTTTCAATACTCTTCTGGATGAGAGGAATCTCGTGAGGCAGTGTTTTCTGCCCAGTGCCCTTCCTCTCACCAACCGTAGCGATGCATCTTACCTGTTCTAAAACCAATTTGTGTAAGTGTGTATACACGCGTATGTATTTATATGTATTTGTGTGTGTTTTATATACAGGATCATCATTTTGTTTTTCTTTAATATCGGCTTTACTATGCTAGCCTTTTGCAGATAATGTATACTCCTTGTGTTGCCAAAATGAGAATTTTAATTTTTAAAGATTTTTCAATTCGTTATTGGACTATTTCGGTTGACAGTAAACGCTGCAGTCCGTCTTTTCCCTCAATGTCTTCAATAAAATTAAATCAAAGACTAAATTCCACCAGGAACAAGTTTTTGTCTCTCAGTTTCCCTCGCCTTTGTATCTGAAAGTAATTACCAGTGGCGTTTGGAGCTGATTCGATCAGCTGTAACCGTTGGCAGGTGATATATTGGAGTACGGATATGTTTGGGACTCTGTTCAAGCAACTGTGACGGTATATAGATTTAGTGGAGTACCAGTCATGATATGGACTGATTCAACCAGCTGTAACTCTTGGCAACAAATTGGTGTCCTACACATGTTCTGGGGATTGATTCAATCAACCGTGACTATTGACAGATATAGTGGAGTACTAGACATGTTCTGGGGGTACATTCAACGAACTTTAACCGTTGGCAAATATAGAGTAGTACAGGCATATACAGGAGTTCTGTTTAATCAGTTGTAGCTGTTGGCAGATATAACGAAATACAAGATATACTCTGGGGTGGGGGGATATTCAGTCAGCTGTGCTTTTTGACAGATGAAGTTGAGTACCAGGCATACACTGTGGGGGGTGGTCAGCTATGTGTGACCAACTGGAGTTACAGGTAAAATGCCTTTAAGCTCTGCGACTTTTTTCCGTATTTTGATGTTAATTCCAAATGTGGTGGATCTTTGGTTTTTGCAGTCTTAAGGAATCGGTTAACTAAATTTCCAGTTGTACCTGTCAAAAATTGTTGTTATTGTAAAGAAATCCCTAAAAGGGATTTGCCATCGTTTATTTATCTCTGTGGTTTGTAGAAAGATGAAGACGTTGTGGATGAGACATGTCAAAGGTCTTAACGAGCTATTTCCTCTATACAAAAGCCGCTAGTTTAATAAATTTGTATCCGCTTTTCTTTTGATGAAAGCGACGTGGCGAATTGCTTTATATACAAACTTAGTCTTTCCAATTCTTGCCGGTGACGGGGAGGGGGGG
>NC_068993.1:37815068-37817956 GCF_001194135.2 Octopus bimaculoides | reverse complement strand
AGTTATAAAGGCAAAGGCAAGGCTGCTGTCTTCCATCAAAGAAGATAGAAACAGAAGCTAGTTAAAAAAGGAGGAGAAAAAGACTAAGGATTGGCCAACCCCTACACCCCGCTTCCATTCTCCTCTACAATAAAAGTGGCAATGACTATTTTTATGGGTCATCGGTATAAATAAAAACACGCTAAATTGGGTATTGGGTTCTAAAAAATATCTGTGGGTGTGTGAGAGAGAGAAAGAGAATGGTATTTAATTGCAAAGATACAGATTTTGTGACGGCAGTGGGGTTCGTTTGTTTATATATATGTTCGTTTGTTTATATATATATATATATATATGTATATATGTATATACTCACACACATACACTACTATTTCATTGTTTTCAGTCAGTGGTTCTATTTCGCCCGCCTCACCCCCACCACCGGAACTTTAGGGACAGCTGAAACCTGATCGGTAGTTTTACTGTTTACAGAAACTTGTATATGCAAACCATCACCACCGCCGCTGCCGTCACCTACCCTACAACCCTTACTAACCCACCTCAACCACACATACACACACAAACATATATACATGCACACATTCATTTACACAAAACAACTGTCCAAAAATGTATCCCTTTGCCCTTTTCGTGCTGCTCCCACCCTAATCTTTCCCTACTGTGTCTGTCTGACTCCCTCCTATCTTAACCCCCTGCAAATACAACAGCTCTGAACCATTCCAGCTGGTCTGGTCAATTTTTATCTTTTATTTAGCCTCTGCTTGACCTTAACATCTAACTAATGAGAAAAGTTCCTGCCCCCTTCGTTCTTCCCCTTCCCCCCTAGCAATGGGTGGGGGCTCATCCTTTACTGCTCCACCACCTCCTGCTAGTTCTAAAACCCTTTTTTTTCTATTGCCATATAATTCATTTACCATTTTCAGTGTCAAAGAAATTCTCCTAAACCTTTGCTTTATTGAAACAAAAGGCTGGTCAGTGTTGTTGTTCCTGTTGACCCTCGGGTCAGCAAACATCCAACAGGCTTATGATCAAAAGTATTGGTCCGTTATTGTTGTTGTTGTTACTCACCCTCAGTTCAACAACAAAACAAGACAATGATCAAAGGTATTGTTTCAAACCTTTGCCATTCACTTTTTATTTCTGAAACAATGTATCTAACACCACATTATTCATACTTTTTGTCTCTGATGGAAGAGTGTGGCTCCAGAAATCTGACTGCTATTATTAGCAGGTCAAGTATTCACCCTGACTTCATAATGATTGGTAGTGATTCCTGGAAGGATTTTCAAAAGAGTTACAATCTTTTTAAAAATCCAATTTCGATCCAAATTCCTTAGGGTTGTTTCATTGTCTGATGTGGGGTCCACATCTACTTTAATAGTTTCTACTGTATTTATTCTTTCAATTTTGTGGTTAAGGATTATAAGGGTCATATATCTAGCTGTATGTAGATTGGAGTTTGTTGAGCTGGTAGAATCATTAGAGCATCAGACAAAAATACTAACAGGGCTACATCCTGAAATTTACAAAAATACACAAAAATACAGCATGGTCACATTTGGAATGACCATCATCTGTTCGATTTGGGTTGACTTGTCACTAAACAGCAACAACCTGTGTTTATTTTACTAAAACTATGGAGGGTTTGTGAGGGCATTTTTTTTTTCTCTCTTACAAAATGTCGGTATATCCTGTATCCAATCCAATCTCAGATTAAATACATTATTCAGGATCAAATCATAAGAAAGATACCAGAATATTTCTAGGTGTCAAAATTGTGTTGCAATTTGGTCGACAACTGATGAGGGGTTGGACTTCTTTGTGTTCTCTTCCCATTATCTCCTTGTACCATATTATCCTTATATATATATATATATATATATATATATATATATATATATATATATAAATACACACACACACACAGACACACAACTACATAGTGTACATTAGTAAGTTTCCTTTTATTGCTGTGTCTATAGAGTTTTAAGGAAATTCACCCTGAAATCCAATATATTAGAAATCTCCCCACTTCAGCTCATAAGCCACAGTTCGACCCATCATTAGTCTACATGGTTAGTCATCTATCAAATAGCTGAAAAGAATTCATTTCCATTATCACCCTTCTGCTTCTGCCCAGCTGTAGCATAGTCTCGGGATCATGCTACAGCTGTAGTTGACTGAACTGAACACTAAACCAATACGCTATACAGCAATTTTTAGTGTAAGAACCTACAAATTACGGCACTCGCATAGGAGTACTTACAGCTAAGTCAGCTCACTTGCTATGGAGTTAAGAGTGTTAGCAACATGGTTTGAACCGACAGCTTATTGGTCGGTTGTCTTGTAACTTAACAGGGCAACCAACCAATAAGCAACCCCTTCTCACCATGTCCCTGTCTCAGGTGTGTTTGCTTGTATCATGACACCCTCATTGTCTTATTGATAATAGAGCATGACTCTGAGTTTGGTTTCTGTCAGTTTTAAATCCTGCCCAGCTGCCTTTGCAATTTTGTTCCTTCGGAGCTGATGAAGAGCTCTTAGGAGTGAAGTTCTCTCCCATGTATCAAATCACTAAAACCTAATAAAAGAATTTACTTATACCTTATTCATTTGTCATCAATCACGCATGTTATATATTTTATGTGTGTGTGTGTACATATGTATATGTAAACGTACTCTCTCTTATGTATAAGTATTTATACATGTATGTGTAAATAAATATATATATGCAGAAGTATATATATATATGTATATATATATATGTGTGTGTGTGTATATATATATATGTGTGTGTGCGTGTATATATATATGTGTGTGTGTGTGTATATATATATATATATGTGTGTGTGTGTGTATATATATATATGTGTGTGTGTGTATATATA
>NC_068993.1:37813131-37814196 GCF_001194135.2 Octopus bimaculoides | reverse complement strand
ATATATATTGTAAACAAAGTTCATGATATTGTGTCTTCATGTATGTGTATATATATATATATATATATATATATATATATTGATCGTGGGTCAGCTGGATTGTGGACAACCTAGGGCTAAACAATATATTTAAGCAGTGAAGAGTGGTCGAAACTTCCAAAATTCAAATGAAAAGAAACTGGTTAAATCAGTGATATTTTAAAGAAAAGTCAGGAGGCCCTATTCAATAATGTAATCCAAGGTACATTGTGTTTTCCTTCTTTTCTCTCTAATGTCCACTCTTCCATGTTTGCATGGGTCAGGTGAAATTTACTGAGGCTGATTTTCCGCAGCCAAATACTCTTCCTGTCACCAATCCTCGCCTGTTTCCAAGAACGGTAATATTTCCCCATATTCACTCACAACAGGCTTTTTTTCAGTTCCTGTCTACCAAATCTACTCAGCAGGGTTATAAGAATAGAAAGCACTTAGCCAAGGTGCCAAGCAGTGGGGTTGAACCCAAAACCATGTGATCGGGACACAAACTTCTTAACCACATGGCTATGACTGTGCCATTCACACTGTCTGAAAAGTAAGGCAGGGTGGTCACAGCTGGAGCGCTTTTAATAATAAGTTTGCTTTATAACTGTTGCTTGTTAGTCTTTCTTTCTTTCAACCAGGTTTCATACAATTCTAATTACGCAAAGAGAGAAAACCCAGCTATTAGGCTTTTGTCCACAGATACATGCACAGTTATATACATCTACACACATTGTGTACATGTGTATGTAGGTATACATATGTATATATATATATATATATGTGTGTGTGTGTGTACACATGCATAATGAAAATCTTGTGCCAGTATGTTCATAGTAAAAATGGACATATTATTTTTAGATAAGGTCTACAGTTGAACAATGGGGCTTACATATTCAGCTGTGAACTAAACATACACATATATATACGTGATAACATTTGCTGTTACACGCACTCATGTGGTAGCGTTAAAGCAAAAGTGTATATGTAATGCATAAAGCTACATGTATATATATACTAATATATATATATATATATATATAAGGT
>NC_068993.1:37808998-37812942 GCF_001194135.2 Octopus bimaculoides | reverse complement strand
CCTTTCTCCATTGGCCATTCAAAAGATAAATTAAACAGCCGAAAATAGCAAGACAGCATTCAGCTGCAGCACTACAGCGGAAATGTTGAAATTCCAAATGAATCAAAATCTTTAAATGTCTGTCTCTCTCTCTCTCTTTCTCTCTCTCTCTCTCTCTCTTTCTCTCTCTCTCTCTCTCTCTCTCTCTCTCTCTTCCCCCCACCTCCAGTTGTTTTATACAACTATACACTATCACATATAATTTCAAGAGTAACATGGCATTGGCAGGAATGGTAAGGTGCCAGACACCAAATGCTTTGCATACAACAGTATGTGCTTTCATTGTATACTGTGAGTGGTGGGGTTGCAAGGGAAGGTATTATACGTCTTTGTTTTGTCATTTCTTTCCAGTGGGTTGGTGTGATGCAATAACTACCATCGACATTTTGGGGCGGGGGAATGGCGATAGAGATATCTAGTCTTGATTCTTGCCTACGAGATCAACATCAATAGCGTGTGTGTGTGTGTGTAAGAGAGAGAGGGAGAGGTGTGGTACAAGTGTGGGTAAATGGTGAAGAAGCTTGCTTCTTAACCATGTGGTTTTGGGTTCAGTCCCACTGCACAGCACCTTAGGCAAGTGTCTTCTACTAAAGCCGCTGACTGACCAAGCCCTTGTGAATGTATTCATGTATTCAGTAGATGGAAACTGAAAGAAATCTGTTGTATTTATATATATATATAGGTGTAAGCGTGGCTGTATGGTAAGAAGCTTGCTTCCCAACCACATGGTTCTGGGTTCAGTCCCACTGCATGGGACCTTGAGCAAGTGTCTTCTGCTATAGTCTCAGGTCGACAAAAGCCTTGTGAGTAAATTTGTTCAACGGAAACTGAAAGAAGCCTGTTGTAAATATATATGTGTGCGTGTGTATGAGCATCCAGCCATAGAAACCACGTCAAACCAGACTGGAACTTGGTGCAGCTCTCTGGCATACCAGTTCCAGTCAAATTGTCTAACCCATGCCAGCATGGAAAGCAGACACTAAATGATGATGATGATATGCGTGTGTCTGTGTGTCCCATGTCTTAGCATCTTGTGATGGTTGTAAATGAGCATCACTGTCATACAAGTGGTGGTATTCTTTTCCAGTCATAAATGAATAAGCATTTCTGGAAACAGGTGAGGATGGGTGACAGGAAGGGCATCCAACTAGAGAAAATCTACCTCAACAATTTGCATCCAACCCATACAGGCATGGAAAAGTGGATATTAAAACAATGATGGAAGTTTGATAAAACAGTACTGGGACCAATGCATTCGAATTGCCTTAGAAAGGGTGGTGCTGCAGCATGGCCACGAGTATCTGATAAACCTTCTGTCTCAGCAAATTAATGGAAATTTATGTGTTTATGATTTTCAGTTGACTCTGGTTTTAAATTATTTTGTAGAGAGATTAGTGGAAACTTATCGTGTGTGTGTATATATATATATATATATACATACAGGGTTGGCCAAAAGTCACCTGACAGTAAATCAAAACCATTTAATTCCAAGATTAAAACAAAATTATTTTATAAGAGATTTCGCTAATAAATAGACAAATGTTGAAAGACGGTGATTTTAACTCACAGCGTTCAATTATTAAACATTCATAATTGGAATGAATAAATAAAATTAAATATTAAGTATTTATGGAATCTTGATTTGCTGTCGGGTGACTTTTGACCGACTCTCTCTCTCTCTCTCTCTCTCTACATTTATATATATATATATATATATGTGTGTGTGTAAATGTTTGTGTGTACATACACACATTCATTCATTCATACATACACACAAGTATATTCAAGTGTGATTTTGTACATATTTTACGCATAAGTATATCTTGATGTGTGTGTGTGTGTGCGTATATATTTATATATAATTATTTATGAGAAGGCATTTATTTCTTATGTGCACAATACACACGTATATGCACAGATGGACTCACACACACACACACACGCACATAGATGGATAGATAGATAGATAGATAGATAGATAGATATACAGACACATCTATATAGAGTAATATATTAAATGCTATTAATAACAGTACAAAATTTTTTTCATTTTCATTTTTCTCATCTCTATTTTTTCCTTCACAAACTTCAAATAGGGAAGTGATCCTATGTGTTACGTTTTTGGCACAAGAATTACAGCTTGGTATTTAGTTTGAATTTCAACAGGGGTCCTCCCCATGTGGCCATGCAATTATGTGGAATGTCACAAACAGATAGTTTCTTGCACTATAGCAAACTTATGTCCTTAACCCTACAGCTTTTGTTTGCCTGATTAACCAATAGAAATCACAGCAACTTACATTTTTCCTGTTGGTTTGTTTTTTGTTTTTTTTTAAGTGGTGTGGTTTGATGTGGTTGGGGCAGAAAGATGAAGAAATCAATATTGAAATATGTCTTCTGATATTATTTTAAAAGAAATATATATAAATTTAAGGAAGAAAAAGAAAAGATTTATTTATTTATTTATTTATCTAATTATTATTATTATTTACTTTTTGTGTGTTATTTTAAATTTCTTAATTTTATTTCATTCATTATATTTCATCTCATCAACAATTGAAGCATTGCAAGATAGACTGAGGGCTTTGGGCTTGCACCCATGTAGTAAAATTAAATAGTTCTTTATAATTAGTGTGTGTGTATGTGTGTGTCGTTGACTGTTTGATATGTAAATAGTTTCTGGTTTAGGAATAGGGTTTGCAATTTTGAGGGTAAAGCAGGCTTAGTTGATTCCATCAACCACAGTACTCAACTACATTCTTCATAGTTTTCAAAACAGAACTGAAATAAAGGCAGTATATTTCAGAAGGAATATGGTAACAAAAGGGTTAAAGGAAGCTGAAGAATGTAGCTTAATTAAAAATACCCTCTGAAATTGCATGTTAATTCATGTTCCAAATACAAGCTTCATAAAAACAAAATTAATTGAAATACAGCAGTGTGATGTATTTCAACAGAAATATGGCAACAGAACGGTTAACAAATTCAAAGTTTTGGGAATTTTCTTTGTGTGTTTGTTAGTGTTGTTTTTTTTGTTTTTTTTTATAAAAAATATCAAATTTTTCATGTCACTATATAATTGTAGTATAACTTAGAGTAAATTCTGAGCAGTCAATTATTTCTTCTGTCAAATTACATTGTAAAATAGCCAAAATTTTGTAATTTTCTGATTCTCATTTTCTGTAACTTTCTCTTTTTCTTATATATTTTATTTCCACAAAACTAGCATTAATATACATTGGTATGGTCACATATTTTGTAAAAATGCCACAACTGATTTTTTTTGATTTTTTTTTTACTGATTCTACAAAATTTAAATTATACCTGGTCTTAATGTTAATCAAACCATGTGCATAGTTATTCTCAACATGGTTCCTGCAAATGAGCCAAGTGTAAAGAATTGGTGAGGAAGTCTGTGAGTGATATCATCAACATTTCATGCCTACCTCCCACACTGGAACTGGTAGGACAGTTTGACAAAATTGAATGGGTTGGTGAAGCATGTCTTAATCCAGTGCCTCAGTTCCAATATGGTTGCTATTTTTGGCTGGATGCCCTTCCTAGCACCAATCACTTCACACACACACACACACAACTATATAATCCACTGCATCTTATAGTAGAGACAGCTGTAAGCAAATGAAGATTATAAGATGATTATTTAATCCTTTGTTATGCCTGGCCATTATCTTCCAAGATGGAACTCATCATTATCAGTCTCTTTCGCTGAACCGCTATAAACACACCAACACTGGTTGTCAAGCGGTGAGGGTGGGGACAAGCAAAGACACACATACGGATATATACATATATATGTGTGTGCATATATATATATATATATATATATGTGTGTGTGTGTGTGCATATATATATATGTATATGTATATGTATATATACATATATAT
>NC_068993.1:37799377-37806087 GCF_001194135.2 Octopus bimaculoides | reverse complement strand
CTGTTGTTGATCAGCTCTGATGCTCTGGAACACCTGAGAGAATACTTTTTTTTTTCTTCAATTTGCATGTCCCCACACTTCACCACCCACTAAGTGTTTTAATATAATCTGTAAGCAATAAACTTCCTTCTCTATAATGTTTACAACATTGTGACATTCCATTTGTGGCCTCAACTGACCAATTTTTTCTCTCCCCCCCTCTTCTGTTGTTGATCAGCTCTGATGCTCTGGAACACCTGAGAGAATACTTTTTTTTTTCTTTTTTGTCTTTGGGTTTTCTTGTCTAAATGAATCTTCTAATGTGCCATTCCTATCTGACTTTAGTTTCCATTTCATGTATTCCTCAGATACTTGGAACCTTTTTTTTTAACAAATTTCAATTTTTTTAATAGTTCAGAGTTTCTTACTTTTTTTTAAAGAAAAACTCATTTAATAACTATATTTTATTACATTAAGATATGTATGCATGTATGTGTGTGCATGTGTCTATGTATGTGAATGCATGTCTATATACATCTGTGTGTGTGTGTGTGTACACATGGAAAGAAATTCTGCCTCGATGCTAAATTCCAATTTTTCTGCAAAAAGTGAAAGATTGAGTCTGATTTATTGAAATTTTTAGAAAAAAATCTTTAAATTCAGCCACTGAAATGTTCATTTTATTTATTTATTTTTATTTTTGGATTAGGGGTGGAAGGGTTGGGTAGGGTGAGCTTGGTTTACTTTATTTTATTTATTTACTTATTTATTTCATTTCTATAAAAGTAAAGCATTTATTCTTCTGCAAGTTGCTGGATTTGTAACCAAGTTTCATTCTCACTTGAAGCTATTTCCCCCCACACACACACACCTTCCACGCTTTATTTTATTTAATTTATGCCCCTGTGCCGTTGAGGAACTCATCCCCCTCTCCTCACAGCTCTCGTCTAAAATACATTGACAAGATATGTGACAGTCTTTGTGCATTAGTCCAGAAAATGCAAATCAATATTTCCTCCTTCACTGTTTTGAACCAAAGAATGGATATTAGAGAAACAGAAGAAATATCTTAGAATGATGCGCAGTTTTTATTTTGTTCCACATCAATCTCGGTGAATTATGAAGAACAGACTTTGCTCAGACAAAGATGTCCTCCACTAGGTCTTTGTTCACCATCAGGACTAGCTGTAGGAGACAAAAGAAGAGGCTTGGACAGGCTAGATTAACCATTTAGCATTTAAATTGGCATTATCTGGTTCAAATATTCTGTTCTATATTCAAAACAGGCATATCTGGCCTCTCACGCATAACCTACAATGTTATTCTTAAATAAAACAACCTCATCATGGAAATCTCAAAGCTATGAGATGTAGCATGGTTAATTAAAAACAATGTGAATGGATAAGCATTACATTTGGTGGATTAATCTGAATGCTGAAAGGGTCAAAGAGGGTTATTTGTGAGAGGGGTGGTTTTAGTTCTTCAAAATCATACATTTCTAACACTGGTTTGTATTGTCATTGTTGTTAAAAATTAAGTCTGAGGGGCTTAATGGAATCAACTAACTCCCTGCCTGTCAAAATTACTGTTCTTGTGCCTAAATAAGAAACCCCTATTCACCCTTTCATTACCATATTTGTGTTGAAATACACTGGTTTTTGTTTCAGTTAATTTTGAAAATGATTAGGAATTCAGTAAAACTTGTTTTGAAACATAAATTAATATGAAATCTTAATGAAGGATTTTAATTCAGATCATTTTAAAAGAGGTTTATTTCAAAGAAGACAAGAAAGGTCTCAGGTGAGCTGACACCAAAATGGTTAAAATAACTGGGTAGACAAAGTACCAGGAATTATTTTGGAGTTCCTTCTGATTTTGCAATGTCAAACGATGTCAAGAATCAACTTCTTTGCTATTTTCCTGTGCTGATGGTAAAGATGGATGATAGAGTGAATTGGTAGAGGTTTTAGAATTAGTGCAAAAACAGTAGCTGTTTCAGTTTTCTATAACAAACTTCTCCCTGTTGCATGCTTAGATAGAAAAGAAAGTAAGAAAAAAATTGAAATCTCTATTTATTAAATATTATCTAGTTTTATCAAAGTTAAACTTCAAATAACAGCTTATCTTTAAATGTAAGCTTTACTCTGATCCCATGCTTTAGATTGAAAGATTACTGAGAAACAGAAGCCTTCTTTATGGTTATCGCAGCTTTTGGATTCTTGACTATTGCACAATCTTCAACCTTGGAATCATAACCCTTTTAAGCATAAGCACGTGGCTTAGTGGTTAGGGTGTTGCACTCATGATCATAAGATTGTGGTTTCAATTTCCTGGACATTGTGTTCTTCTGCAAAACATTTCGTTTCATGTTGCTCTGGTCCACTCAGCAAAAGTAAGTATTCCTGCGATGGACCAGCAACCCATCCAGGGGGTAGTATATACACCACAAAAACCAGGAAACTGGCTCTATAAATTTATATAACTCAGGACTGAGCTTTAGCTGCTTTATATATATATGTATATATATATTACATATGTGTGCATGTATATACACGCACACATTCACATGCACACAAAATCAGCTTATGTTGTTTCCAATACTAACATCCATAGTTTTGCTGGTTCATCTTAAGGACAGCTGAGTTAAATAGTGAGGTGGTGGTGGGGTGGGGTTAGTTTGGGGATTGGGGGAAGGAGGGTAGGAGAGAATTGCCACCCTAATATAACAGGAAGCATAGTTCTTTATAAATTTGCCATCCCCAACCACTTCATCTCAATGCTTCCCCCCACCCTCGTGGCAAAAGTAAAAATGAAAGAGAAAAATGGAAGAAAAAAAGAGCGGAGTTGTGTGCGAATGGCCAATTTCATTTCCTCCCTTTAGGTTTGTTTTTTACGTTGAAAACAAAAAAAAAACAAAACAAAAAGAGTAAGAAAAGGGAAGAAAAAGAGTAAGCAACGTTTACATCATCACGTTGAGGACTAGAAGAATAAGCAAGGAACTTTTGGAATAACCGGATGTAGTTTATCATACAAAAGACGTTCTGCAAAGCAAAATTGTTTATTCAAAATGAAATTATACTATAAACAGTTATTAAATACTGCTGCTGTTGCTGTTACTATTGTCGTCGTTGTTGTTGTTGTTGTTGTTGTTGTTGTTGTTGCTACCACTGGTGAGATTTGAGACTTCAAACTCCAGCAGATTTCATCATCACAAATTTTACATCCACACATACACACACACACACATATATACTTTTTTTTAAATTAAAGCTGCACAAACATCACAAAAACTGTTCCTCAGAATTTCACGTTCCCATTCGTAGGACACTTGTGATCAAGACTTCAATAAAAAAAAGTATATTACTCTATCTTCGGTATTTGAGTACTATTTTCCCACCTTGTTTTGCATTTATGCACTTACTTGTGTGTGTGTGTGTGTGTGTGTTAGTCTTTACAAGGGAATTGTTGATAGTGACTCTGAAGTTTCTGATTGCTTGCTGTTATCACTCTGTCTGATGAGAACAAACAAGCTGAAATTCCTAAATTACAATCAACCATTTCCTTGTAAAAAGTTAATTAATATGTATTATTGTAAAAAGTATATAAGTTCAAATTTACAGAAAACAAAAAGATGGAAACAGGCAAGAGAACAACAAGCAGGTGTATTAGTTTGATGCTCAGGAAGAATGGAATAGTCTTTGATGTTTCAAGCCTACATTCTTATATAGCTTTATACAACAAACACATGTTTCAGTAAAATGCCAAAATAATTATATAACAAGTAGAGACATTATGTAATCATGCATTTCACCTCATCAGTGTCTTGTCACGTGTATATATATATATATATATATATATATATATATATACACACACACACTATAATTGATTATCTAATCAAAACTTGAATTGAAGATAGCTCGCATCTAACTTAATGAGCAACTCTACATCATACCAGGAAGTATAGATAAATAAAAAAAACTTAAACAGTTAAATTGAAGGATATTAAAGTAAAAACCCTGAAGAAACGGATATATATACACACACACACACACACACACACACACACATATTCATTCACATTTCTATATCCTCTTTCTCATATGCCAGCAAGGGCTTTGTTCTATGTCCAAGTCTTCACCTATAATCTTGTCTGTCCTTGGTCTCTAATAGATTTTCATTGTAACACTATCACCTCTTTCGATTTTTTAAACAGAATCCACAATTATTCAGCCCAGAACCCTGCTTATTTTCCTCCCTTCCGTCAATCTCAAAGGTTATGAGATATGCCCTTTACCCTGGCGAAGTGATTGATTCTTCAATAATATAGTAGATCAGAAGTTGTATTTTAAATGCCACTTTGAAAGGCTATTTGTGGTAGAACTAGATCAGTATCTTGTGTGGGTTGGTATTGGAAGGATATACCAAGTTGTGCATGTCTATTATATTTTGGTGGTGTGGTCATTGCTGAGTTCTTCCCAAAGATATTTGTTAACTATGCTGGTCTTGTTTCTTTTTGGTGTTTTGTCGGAATTTGGTTTTTCCTAACAAGTTTATTTTTACCATTTCTTTAGAATTACATATGTGTGTGTGTGTGTGTAAATATAAGTATATATATATATATATATATGTGTGTGTGTGTGTGTGTGTGTGTGTAAATATAAGTATATATATATATGTGTGTGTGTGTGTGAGTATATATGTAAATATATATTTATGTGTGGATGAGGTAAGTTTTGCCTTATTCACGTTGATAAAAGGCTGTCTACACAATCTATGACATAAACACTTCTCTAACACACTCTCTTTCTCTCTCTCTCTCTCTCTCTCTCTCTCTCTCTCTCTCCCTTTGAAGAGTTTTTCTTATACACTGTGTGTTTGTGTGTAACTTTACATTTCCCTTTTGTTTTAATGAAGCCAGCTGTTCAACACAAATGGGTAGCAATTTCTGGCAAAAATTTTTTGTCAAACTTTTTTTTCATATTTTATTTAATTCTTTTTTTAACACAACATGAAAATAAAAAAGACTTCACTCAGAGGTCTTTTTGATGTTATTAAAAATAAACAATTTGATTATGCTTGTCCAGCTGACAGCTTCCAAAGTTCAAACCAAGCCTTCTCCTCTGTTAAATGAGAGGATTTCTTATATATATATATACATATATATATGTATATCTGTGAATAATGACTAAAGACATAAGATCAAGCAGTCTTTAACTAACAAAAAGAGATAGAACAAAGATATCAAATATCATGCTTGTTATGTTTATTATTTTAGCCATCATCAGTAATCTGAATAACGATATCCCCAAATATATCACTGTTATTAACTGCTCACCACATAACCAGTGAGGTTTGATATTACCTCAAGTGGAATTTATTCTTATAGAACAGCTCAAAGACTGTTGGAGCACCACTAAAGGACTGTGATTCCCAACCTTTCTTACTCTACACTGCTCAGTACTGCCTTTTGGTACTATGGTTCCAAATTCCAACTAAATTGAAACCTTCCATCAAAATTTCATGTTAATCTGTTCCAAATGAAACAGTTTCTGGATGTATTGGTTGGTGTGTGTATATATATATATATATATATATATATCACTTAATAATGTGGATGATCACAGGCAACATTTTCAAATGTTCTTGGTAATGGCAAGGTTATTTTAGTCAATTTTCCATTATTTTCAGAAGTAATTGAAACAAATGTAATATTTTTCAATAGAAATTTGGGGTAACAAAAGTGTTAAAATCTGGTTTGTGATATTCAACAGATAACATGGATAGAATACAATGCCAGGTGAATTTTTACATTTTTTCCAATGATTTCCTATTTATTCTTGATACTTCAGTGAAGACATGAACCAACAAAAAGGTTTTCTTCCTGATTGATTAAACTGCTAGAAATAATAGCCATGTCTCTCCTTCAATTCAAACCATAGCATCTTTAGAAGTCCACAATGCATTGCTTTAAAACTAGATGGGATGTTGTGGCTGACATGCCTTTCACTATAGGACTGCTTAATAAGGGTTGGCTTGGGGATAAGCATGAACTATGATTTCTTCCCGTATAGATATCATCCTTGTGGATGATCACAGGCAATGTTTTCAAACGATCTGGTATTCAATCCTTTTTTGACCACTAATTATTAGAATTCCATTTTACCCCATATGTTCACACCATGGGAGACTTGTATCACTGACCACAGCAATGAGCAGCAGAACTTACTATAAGGAAAACTTCTCTACACGCATGCAAAAGAGACACTTACAATGGATTAAAAATCTGAAGTATAGTGTTAATGCACTCAACCATTAATCCATTAATTCCATCACAATTATTCAGTCTTGGGCAGATAAATATTCTTCGCAAATATTCTATAAAAACAAACAGTGAAACCAGTCAAACCTCAGACTGTAATCTTTATAATAGCAATGCAGGGTTCTCTTTCCTTTATATTCTGTTTCTTAAAAAACTGTTTTTTATTTTGGGGTTTTTTTTTTTTTTGCTCAGATGTGGGCCTTTAGTCATGTTTTCTTTGGCGCTAGTTCAGCAACTTACAGACATATTCAGGCACATACACGCAGTGATATCCATGCATGCACGCACACTTTCCACACACATACGCCTGCAGTAACACGGAGAGTTAATGTATTTTGTCAACATCATATTTTTACATAAATGACTTTTTTGTGTGTTTCACGAGATAAAAATCAACTCCTGGGCTTCC
>NC_068993.1:37795821-37797391 GCF_001194135.2 Octopus bimaculoides | reverse complement strand
TAGACCTTGCTTCCACACCTGAAACTTCTCCTCTAGTTCTGATAGTATATGTATGTGTGTATATGTTTGTGTGTCCGTGTTTGTCCCCACCAACTTTGCTTGACAACCAAGGCTGGTGTGTTTGCGTCCCTGTAACTTAGCGGTTACCGATAGAATAAGTAAGTCCTGGGGTCGATTTGCTCGACTAAAAGGCAGTGCCCCAGCATGGCCGCAGTCAAATGACTGAAACAAGTAAAAGAGTATATGAAAGATATAAATACATATATATCATTTTCTATATCTTACTTGTTTCAGTCATTGGACTGTGGCCATGCTGGGGCACAGTCTTGGAAGGTTTAGTTGAACAAATTGGCCTCACTGCTTTATTTCTAAAACTTTGTATTTATTCTATCATTCTGTTTTGCTAAACTGCTAAGTTATGAGGACATAAACAAACCAACACTGGCTGTCAAGTGGTGGCAAGCTGGCAAGAAATGTTAGAACACAGGGCAAAATATTTGGCAGTATTTCTTCAGGCCTTATATTTTGTGTTCAAATGTCACCAGGGTTGGTTTTGCATCTTATCCTTCTGGGGTAATGTAGTCACAAAAACAAGTTCCTGTTGATCACTGGAGTTGAAGTAATTGACTTCTGCTTCTCAGAACTGCTGGCCTTGTGTCAAAATTTAGAAAGAATTATTTCTTCAATGATGATGATGCATGCAATTTGAGGGAAATTCGACTGCTATTTCTAAACTGTCAAGTGATTGTTTGATTGTTAGTTCATTGCAGTTGTGGTTGAAAGTGTACTGTTTCATATTTTCAACACATTTTCTCATCCTTTGTGGGTCCTACCACTATTATCATCATCATCAACATCATCATCATAGTACTCATCATCATCATCGTCAGCAAACAGGATTGGCTTCAATGCACTTTCTAATAAAATATCACTTCAAGGCATTGAGCAGTTCAAGGTACCATGCTGTGAGATTGAACTGAGAACTGCATGGTTACTGAGTGAACCTCTTAATCACATAGTCATGTCTTTGCCTATGTATGTGTGCATAAGATATATGTATATATATATACACACACACACACACACACACTGAAATAGAAATAAGTTCAGTAGGAAATTGTATTGTTTTATAATGGTAAAGAAAATAGAATGTGTATTTTAATCCATAAAATGAAGATGTATACATATAAATATATATATGTATATATATATATATATATATGTATATGTATATAAATATTTATGTATGAATGTACATATATGTCTTGTCTCACACATGTATACATGCACAATAATAGTAAGAAAGTTAGAGCAAAGGCCAAATAATTCTTTAAAAACAAAAGCAGCCTATATCATTGTTTAGCAACAATTGGTCTATTGTTTCAGTTTCAACACACACTCGCCCACCCACACCCAACTTTTTTTTTATTTTATTTTATTTTATTTTATTTCATTTTATTTTTTACCCTTCTTCCTCATCTTCTAGCACAATTCAAAAAGTCGGTTGTGATGAATTTCTTATGTAGAATTTATTCCTAAATAAAGGAAAAGAGAACAATAAGTGTGTGTA
>NC_068993.1:37792670-37795082 GCF_001194135.2 Octopus bimaculoides | reverse complement strand
TTTCATTCTTTCAAGGTTGATGAAGTAAATACCAGTTAAATACTAGAGTCAATTAATCAAATAATCCTTTCCTGCCAAAATTACAAGTTTTGTGCTTATAGTCGAAAGAACTACTATCATTATTGTCATCAAAATGCTTTGAAGTGTTTCATTTATCTTCCCTTTCTGAGTTCAAATTTTGCTAAGGTCAGTTTTGACTTTCATCCTTTTGAAGTTAATGAAATAAGTACCAGTAAAGTACTGGGGTCAATGTAATTGGCTAGTCCTCTTGCTTCAAATTTCAGGTCTTGTGCCTTTAGTAGAAAGGATTATTATTATTATTATTATAAGTAAGGTGGTTAGCTGGCAGAGTTGTAAGTATACCAGGTGAAATGCTTAGCAGTATTTCATCTGCAGCTACGTTCTGAGTTCAAATTCCACCGAGGTCGACTTTGCCTTTCATCCTTTCGGGGTCGATAAATTAAGTACCAGTTGAGTACTGGGGTCGATGTAATCGACTATCACCCTCCTCCAAATTTCAGGCCTTGTGCCTATAGTAGAAAGGATTATTGACTATAAATATTTAAACATTTCTCAGATAACACACAGTTTTCATAGAACTCTAATAAATAATGGTTGTAAATGATCATTATTTGAACTCCTCTGTATTGTAGTTAATGGTTTTGTGTGTGTGTGTGTTGGGGAAAAGTTATTTTGTTTTGTGGTTGTTTCATTGTTGTTTGGTTTGTTCAGAAGCTGGACTACTGAACCTGAAGGTTGTGAGATCAAAATCTACACCAGTTATTGTATTGTTCCCTTTTCACCAAGTTACATTACACTTCAGCATTGTATTTTTAAAATTTTTGTGGGTGGGTGTGTGTCTGTGAACGTATGTGCATGGTTATATGTGTATATGTATAAATGTATACATATTTGTCTGTACATGTGTGTATATATATATATGTGTGTGTGCATATGTCTGAATATGCATATGTGTCTGTATCATCATCATCATTTAATGTCCATTTTCCATGCTGGCATGGGTTGAATGATTTAGCAGGCACTGGCTAAGCAGTAGACTGCACTAGGCTTCATTGTTTGTGTGTGTATATATGTATATATATATGAGTGTGTATATTATTTGAATTTACATGTGTAGAATCATTAGTGTGCCAGGTAAAATGTTTTGCGACATTTTGTCTGTCGTCACATTGTGAGTTCAAACGCCACTGGGGTTGACTTTGCCTTTCATCTTTCTGAGGTCTATAAAATAAGTACCAGTTGAGTACTGGGGTTGATGTAATCAACTGACCCCCCCCCCACCCCCAAAATTTCAGGCTTTATACCTTTAGTAGAAAGGATTATTATTATTTACTTATTTTTTGTTTTATATATAATCTAAATAATTCTTTTGTTTTGTTTTGTTTTCAGTTTCAACGCCTGTGATTAGTCAGTCATGTTCTTCATCGAAAATCTCCTCACCAATCAGCGTGGAATCACGCCGCGTCTCATCTTCTCCTCACATTGCTACCTCACCATACCACTTGACCGCAGCATCAATACCCAGAACATTGCCTTCCCCGAGTCTTCAGCACCATAGTCCTGTGTCATCTCCTCACGCCAATCCTGCAATGGCCACCACTGCTACGGCTGTACAGGCCAACAACATCTGGGCAAACAACTCAACCGGATACAACTCGTCCGTCGCAGTAGCAGCAGCAGCTGCTGTTGCTGCCGCTGCTGCTGCCGCTGCCAGTGACCAAGACATGCCCTTAAATCTGTCCAAGCCAAGATATGAAATGAAGCTGGAGAAATCTTCATCCGAAGACTCTGTAAATCTGAGTGCCTCTCAGTCAAAGGTAGAAGCTATTATAACTCCACCCCCCGCTCATAGTAACCATCAACAACGTCTGCCATTAACATCTTCCCCTACAGAAATGTCCGCTTTGGTTGGTAGCCGGACACCTTTTGGGGTTGCTCCACCGCCTCAGTACGTGAGCAGCCCGTACCTTGGTCTTCCTAACCATGCTGCAGTTCCTGTTGGACTGTCCCTCAATAATCTTTCACCACATACAACAAGTTTAAATGGGAAACCTTCACCGTCGGAATCAGAAAAGGTAACTATTTATTAAATATATTTCCTATTTTTTTTCCAAATCCTACTGCATTTCATATGGAATTTTCAAACCTCCGAAGTTGTCTTGGTCCTTAAGTTGACCGACCTTTTTTTTTTTTTTTTGGCAGTAAATTTTGGTCTGAAAAATTCGACTTGTATCTCAAAGACTACAGTACCCACTCTCTTCACACATCTGGTTATCCAGTATGCTATAGTTTATTTCTTGGAACTACATGTTAAATTTATCATCATAGCCTCCATACTAAAGCTAAGAGGCTTTTTTCTGTGTATGAAAATATATATGTGTATATACATAT
>NC_068993.1:37781728-37791607 GCF_001194135.2 Octopus bimaculoides | reverse complement strand
CCCACCCCCTCCTCCGGTCCATCGTAAAAATGTACAGTTACTTTATTACAATTTCTTAGGATTTCTTCTATTCACAGGACAGTTTGGTCCAAGAGGTTCTCGTCAGACAGCTCTCTCAGTCTGTTAACAACCAAGTATTTCCAATGCACTTACCCATGTATGCAGTTCCATCAACAACAATGCCACAATTATCGCAGCTGGCTGCATGCAAAGACAACAGGGTTATGATGCCAGCAGAGATGGCCCATGAAGAGAATCACACCTATGTCCAACATTTGCAGAGTAAGTACCTCCTGTAATGAATAATTTCCTTAGCTATTGTGCTTGTGATAGGATCAGCAGAATGGTGGTGCCTGTGGTGTTGAATTGGTAGAAACGGTGAAGCAGCAGCAGAGAAAATATCATTTCATAGTTAATTGCATCTCTTGGCATTTTGAGTTCAAACACCCACAGCCAAAGTTGACTTTACTGCATATATTTCCAGCAAGAAAAAAAATTGTTCCAATTCAGTATTGATGCCATTTGTCATCAACCATAGTTGCCCCTAAAATTTGAGGCCTTGTGCTGTGTAAGAACTCATTACATTATTATTATTATTATTATTATTATTATTATTATTATTATTAATGCAGCAAGCTGGCAGAATCGTTAGCATGCTGGATGAAATGCTTAGCGATATCTCACTTGTCGCTACATTCTGAGTTCAGATTCTGCCAGCGTCAACTTTGCTTTTCATCCATTCAGGGTCAATAAATTAAGTACCAGTTGCATACTGGGGTTAGTCTAATTTCAGGCCTTGTGCCTATAGTAGAAAGAATTATTATTATCATTATCTTGACTTAGGATTGGTGTTATTCCTGGAAAAGTTTATGCGCGTAAAGTCTGGTGCTTGTTCTACCAGACTCTTTTGCCAAAATGCTAAATTACAAGGATGTAAACAAACCAACACCAGTTGTAACGCACACACAGATATGATTATACACAACTGGCTTCTTTCAGTTTCCATCTACTAAATCCACTAAGGCTATAGTAAAAGACTCTTGGCCAATGTGCCACTCTGTGGGACTGAACACAGAGCCATGTGGATGGAAGCAACATTCTTACCACACAGCCATGTCCATGCCTATAAAAATATTATGTTCCCATGCCAGGATACATATAAGTATATATTCTTTTATTTGTTTCAATCATTTGACTGGAGCACTTCCTTAAAGAGTGTTTTAGTCAAACAAATTGATCCCAGGACTTATTCTTTGTAAACCTAGTACTTATTTTATCAGTCACTTTTGCCAAACTGCTAAGTTACTGGGACATGAACACACCAACATTGGTTGTATGCACATATATGTGATAGGCTTCTTTCAGTTTCCGTCTAACAAATTCACTCACAAAGCTTTGGTTGGCCCAAGGCAATAGTAGAAGATACTTGCCCAAGGTACTACACAGTGGGACTGAACACAGAACCATGTGGTTGCAAAGCAAACTTCTTACCACACAACCACACCTGCACCTATGTATATAGATATTTATAAAATGCCATTTTGTTGTAACACAGACATCAAGGAAATTCAGTTGACTGCATTTACAATATGAAATATATAAATTACAGGCAAAATGTTTGGTGCCAAAATCATCCGTGCTCATAAAGAGAAGCCTGACCCAAGCAAGCCCCATGTAAAACGACCAATGAATGCATTCATGGTGTGGGCAAGAGAAGAGAGAAGGAAAATTCTGAAAGCATGTCCTGACATGCATAATTCTAACATTAGCAAGATTTTGGGTAAGTCATTTATTTCTCTGTCATTATTCTGTTATTTATTCATATATGTATAGAAAATTTACTTGGGGAGCTTATAAACCTTTAAAATTTTTAAATAGACATTTTTATTTTGGGGATTTTCTTTTTTTTTTTTTTTTTTTTTTTTAATATGAATGTAGAGATAGATAAGTAAGATATGCAGAAATGGAAATAACATCTTTAATCATTATCATCATCATCAAATGATGATGATTAATGATGGATTGAAATATGTAAACAATTTATAGCAAGCAAGAAGAGGTTGAGGTCGTATGTAAATCAATGTATTCATTGTACATACACCTGTGCAAAGCTTACAGTTATTGAAACAGAAAGAAATAAAAGATATCATGTTTGTTTCCATTACTGTGTGTATGAAACATTTCAAAATGGCTCCTTGGCTTTTCTTAAAGATTCAGTATTTACACAATAATCATGTGCTTCAAAGTTGGGTTAGGGGAGTAAATTTTTGATAAAATGATCAGAAAATTTTATTGAAGGTTCTTAGTTGTGTCTTTGAAATTTACTTTCGATCAGTTTGATAACTTCAGAGATCTTTTTAACCTTTTTATTTATTTATTTAGCTATTTATTTTTACATGTTATTTTTTTGATAGGGGCCAAATGGAAAGCTATGTCTAATGCTGAGAAACAACCGTATTATGAAGAACAATCTCGTCTAAGCAAGTTACATATGGAGAAACATCCAGATTACCGGTATCGGTAAGTATTATTCATATCTTGGCTATAATTCAGTTATTTGTAACAAAAAACAAGGCTCAGTTATAAAGTATGGCTTCCACTATTTTTAATGTATTCATTTTAATAATATTCAGACCAATTCCTATATGGAGATAATAATTCAGTATTGTGTCATAGACTTTATTTACCATTTTTGTAATGAATTCTTGACATAAGTGTGTTTGAAAAAAAAAAAACTTTAAGCAGTGCTGGTTAGATGATAGGCAAAATATACAAGATGATGCCAATACTTATAATACCATACGTAGGTTATTTAATGCTTCTCTTATATTTTGGTGAAGTATTCCTTTATCAAATATGTGATAGAAAATAATTCAAAGATGTTATTATTAGCGGGTCACTCTGACAATGTATTTAAAATTTTATTCCACTCACATTTTTGCAGACCAAGGCCAAAAAGAACATGCATAGTAGATGGGAAGAAACTGCGGATATCAGAATATAAAGCTTTGATGAAAAGTCGAAGACAAGACATCCGACGAGTTTGGTACAATGAAAGTGGAACAACTTATGTGGAAGGTAAATACTCCTACAATAAAATTACTAAACCATTAACTTTGCTTAAACATTTATTGTTTGTAATATGGTGTCAGAGTTTTTGTCAGATAAAACTCACAAATGCATGCTGCATCTAAAAATGTAACCCACTTATTGTCAGTGATTGGGACACGGCTTTGAGTGACGAAATGTTAGACACCTTATTACAAACAATAAATATTTACATGAAGTGAACAGTCTTTGTGTGTTGTTTTTGAATGGCTAATTTGTGTCTTACCCTCTACAGCTGTCTTAGTATGCTTATATGTAAATGCTGACATGGATATATATATATATATATATATATATCTTATAGTAAAAATGGATACATAAGGGTGGAAAATCACAGGAATAATACCATATGTCCAACGCAAGATACAATATGTGTGTTCAATTCCTTCAAGAATCAATAAATGAATTTATAGTATTCAGTCTCTAAAGTGTCTAAAAGGTACGGTAAAAAGACAAGCAAATACAACAATAAAAACTTTAGAAATATCATGAATGTTCAAAATATTTATTAAAAAAATATTTATAAATATGCATGATTTCTAAGTTGTATAAAAATATGACAATTAAAGTTAAAACATTACGATGTGTAAACGTACATTATGATATAACATATAATGGGTAAATATATACGGTATGATGAAGTTATAAATTTACATGTATTATATTAAAAACGTGTACATTAGGACAGGATTTTAAAAAAAACAACATATAATATAAAAGTTAAGTTAAAAGTATACATCTACGGACCGTTTCTGAGATGTGTCTATTAATATGGTGTTGTACTCGTATTAGAGATTAGACACTCCCTTCATCAGGATGTTTGTTTTACATATAGAGAGGAAGGAAAAAAATATAGAGAACATAAAAAGTTTAGAGTGATATAATACAATATACAAGTAAAACAACTGGACACAACACCTTACATCACGGCTCCTTTTTCCTCAATTGCAGAATTACGTATATATATATAAAAAATTTGAAATATATATATATATATACATACAGAGGGGCAGGAGCAGATATGGATGTTCTCATACAGTAACTAGTAGTGATTATGCACATCTAAAAGTTAAATAGAATAATAGATAGATGATGTATATAAGCCTCTTTATTTGATCCTTGCAATATCTTTAAAACTTCTTCTGTACTAAATCTGTTGTAGTTCTATGATACAAAATCTATTTTAAAGAGTTTATTTTGAAATTAACTGCCACTACCCCTTTATGATTTTAATTTTTGTCGTTATAAAAACTCTTTAATGAATTCATGTTCCGAATCTCAACCATAATAAAGGAAAATAATTACATATTTTAGTACAATCTTCCAGATTGTCGATTATTTTCAAAATTAATTCAAAAATATAGGTAATGTCTTTTATAAAGAAATCTGGCCAACAATGGTAAAAGCTGTGGAATCCTATGAACCCCTTTTGATACCATCTCATCTGAGACCCCTCCACAGTTCAATCATACAAATTCCCTGTTTTAAAGTAATTTAAACTAGAATCCTACATCAAAATTTATGTTAATTTACATTCCAAACACCAGGTTAATTACGACGGTTACTTTATTAAATTCTTCATTATATTAAGAATTAATTGAAACAAATAGTGTATTTGATGAGTTTATTTTTTATATGTGTGTGTTTGACTCTGTATTTTTAGTTTTTCTTTTTGCATGTCTTCTTGTTTTATTTTCTGTTTTAGTTGTGTTTGTTTTTCCCTCACCCTCTTTTCCTACTAACTCTGACCATACATAACGTAGGAGGAACAAATCCATCCTTTAGACTTCCTTAAGTTCAATATTCGCAAACAGATCCTTTATCACATCATATTAACATCCTCATATATACAAACATATATACATATATATGTGTGTATACAATAAAGTGAAGACCATGTCAGGATGATGGTTGCTATATTAGGGAAAGGAAGAGGGTTAGAGAAAAGGCCCCTAAATTTAACATTAGGAGATGCATCATTTCATAAAAGTCTCCATGCTTAATTCTCCTGTTAGAGAAAATTGCTTTGTTGTCTTTTATAAAGTAGATTTTTCTAAGAGTCCTCCTATAAGCATTGCCACAAAACCTCACTTCTTTTGTGTCTGTTAGTGAAGCCCCATCCCTTCTGCTAGAGTCCTATGCCTTGCTCATTTTATACTGTAGTGCTGTAGTAAAGAACTGGTCTTTCGGCTTATACATGTGTGTATTTGTGTATGTGTGCATATATGTAATTGTATTATTATATGTATGTATAGACTACACGTATACAGACCCATGTAAATATATATATATATATATATCTAAGTGTGCATGTAATACACACCCTATGCTTCATAACATATAAGAGCAATATATATATATATATTATCCACATTGCTTTTACTTAACAGATGTGGCAATGCTGAACAAATCTCTAGGAAATGAAATTTCGTTAGAAAATAGTAAATATGGCACTCTTTGGCCAGGTAAGATTTTATTTTCTTGCTTGTGTAGTTGGCATTGTTTGAATTTCTTGTCCTGTTACACCCTCCCCCTTTTTTTTTCCTTTCCTGAAATGTCTTTGATATTTGTAAATATTATTGAACCATTCATTGGTTTAGCTGGAGCTAACTGGTTATATACCATTTCAAAATCAAGCGTACTTGATGTATTTATTTCCTTCTCTTATCATATATTCTGTTGTGCCATCCATCCCAGACCACATACTAACCCCTCTACCTAGTTCTTTCTCCTCCTGGTTGTCAAACCTCTGGAACTTAGTTCTTAATTGAGATTCCTGTCTGACAATCATATCTATCCAGGCTCATTGGATGTACACTTTTTTCTTTCTTATCATACATTCATCTCCTGTCTCAGGCCCTGCACTAACTCTTTCCCTTTCTCCCCCAGTATCTCATCCCTACCTATGATTTTCCATCTCAATACCATCACAACCCAAGCTCCTCAGAAGAACCAATTTTTTCCTCTAGTCACACATTCAGTGTCTCTTGTCTCAGGCCTCGTGTTAACCCCTGCACTCAATCCTGTCTCTCCAGTATGTGAATCCTCTGGAATTTACTCCCTGTCTACCATATTCTTGTCCCACAAACGTTAATATAAAGCAATTCAAGCCGAGCATCCATTGTATCTATTTCAATGGTGTATGAGGGCTCATTTGCTACAGAATAAATTTAGAACTACTCCACATTAAAAAAGGGCTGGACGAAGAACAGCTGATTAGACACCCAATAAATACACTGATCTCAAATGGAATGTAAGTAAACAGTTGGCATAGTTCAGATCGTCCCCAAAATCAGTTTGTACAACTAACCAGTGATCCTCAACTATTTTGTTACCTATGGGCCCCTTTGGTTCCAATTTTACTCTGCTGGACCCCTATGTTAAAAACATCCTATTTTTATAATTAAGTATTAGGAATTAAATAAAAAATATTGTTAAAATTCTTTGTATATTGTAGAAGTATAAACAATTTATTGCTCATACGTTTTAACAATAAAATTTCATATGGACCTGCAAGGGGGGTGGGGTCCAAACAGACTCTATTTGAGAACTAGTTATCTAGACACTATCCTTGATTCTTTTAAAACTATTTGATCTCTTTGTGGAATATGGAATAGTATTAGAAAGATGAGAATAATTTGTGGATTCAGTTTTCACTCTGGTTTATGAAAAATTGTCCCAGCTTTTTATGTTTTGTTTGTAATTTTTGTATTGTGTATATGTGAATGTATAATAAATACTTTACTATGATTCATGTTTGTGAGTGTATTTGTTGCATGTGACTTCCATTTAAGAAATAGATATGGCTTAAGATGTGCCCAACCCTTTTGTAACTGTATTTCTAATGAGCAAACCATCCAAATGTTTCAATTAATTGTTTATATAATTAAGATTTTGGAAGTCTTTAGTAAAAATATCATATATCATGTCTGATGTTTTAGCTCTGAATTTTCACATTATCGTTTTATGTTGTAATAAAATTTGATCGAGACTTTAAATTAAATATGAATATATTCATAGAAGTGTTCTCAGATTGGCTGCTTTTAGGAGCATTAAACCTTTAGGATTATGTTCAAACTGGCCAGATCTGGCCTCTCATACATAACCTATAATGTTATTATAAAAATAAATGATTTCATCATTGAAATCTCAAAAGCTATAACATAATGCATCATTAATTGGAAACAATGTGACTAAATAAGCATGACATTTGACAGAATAATCTGAATGCTAACTCTTTCTACCTGTTTTGTTCGAACTGGCCAAATTTGGACTCTCATACCTTACTGTCATTCTAAAACTAAACAATCACGTCATTGAAATTTTGGAGTTATGATATATTGTATGGTTAATGCAAAACAATGTGAATAAACAAGCATTAGTTTTGACAGAGTATTCTGGATGCTAAAGAGTTAAATGAATAACTGGAATTGATGTCTGTTTAGTTATTCAGTTACTTATTTTCTTATTTGCACAGTGCTCTTTCAGGTAGACTTATCTGTTTTGGATCCTACTAACACCTTCGTCAGGAGACAAATATCTCCTGATGAAGATTCTGAGTAGGATATGAAACAGATACTTCTAACTATAGAGTCAATATATTTAATTCTTTGTAGACTTACCTGTTTTGGTCCTACAAACACCTTCATCAGGAGACAAATATCTCCTGATGTAGATTCTGAGTGAGAAATGAAACAGATGCTTCTAACTATAGAGTCAATATATTTAACCCGTTAGCATTCAGATTACTCTGTCCAATGTAATGCTTATGTATTCACCTTGTTTTGAATTAATCATGCATTATCTTGTAGTTTTGAGATTTTGATAACTGGATTGTTTCCTTTTAGGGTAGGTGTGACAGACTGGATTTAGCCAGTGTGAACATAAAACAAATAGAACATTTTGGCCAGATATGGCCAGTTTCGATGCTAATGGATTAAATTATATATTTTGCATAACTTATATAACCCTTTAGCATTCAGATTAGTTTGTCAAATGTAATGCTTATGTATTCATCATGTATTATCTTGTAGCTTTGCGATTTCATCATCATCATCATTTAACGTCCGCTTTCCATGCTAGCATGGGTTGGACGATTTGACTGACGACTGGCAAGCCAGATGGCTACACCAGGCTCCAATCTGATTTGGCAGAGTTTCTATAGCTGGATGCCCTTCCTAACGCCAACCACTCTGAGAGTGTAGTGGGTGCTTTTACGTGCCACCAGTTCGATTATTGAATTGTTTACTTTTAACATGACAATGTAGGGTAGGTGTTAAAGACTGGATTTGGTCAGTTTGAACATAAAACAAATAGGATATTTTGGCTGGATATGATTGGCTTATATTCTAAAGGATTAAGCTATATATCTTATATATATGCATTATTTTGTAAATTAGTCTTTTCTTCATTTTATAACCGAGAATACCTCATCAATATTTATTTATCTATTTATTTATTTCTGCAGGAAGTGAAAATAGCTCACCCTATGACACCAACCAATTACTAGGGTCCAATATGTCTGGTAAAGATGGCAAAGATTCAGAATTCCAGGGTAAACTCAAATCTGATGAAACAAACAGTGAAGATGGAGATGGCAGCGACATTAACGATATTATGTCCGATGTGAGTCTGGACGCTTCATACAGCACGGCTGGCAGCAATAGTTCACACATGCAGCTCGGCGAAGTTGCAGCATCTGTATCATAGCCAACAACATCAATACACAACAGAACCTGAATTTAATAGGACTGACTGTCTGTCTGTCTGTCAGTGTGTGTGTGTGTGTCTGTCCGTCTGTGCTCTCTGATTTGACAATATGGCCCAAGGTGACTGAAACTCTGAGCAGGCCATGACAAAAAAGTAGGGAAAAACATGACATTTGGAAAGAAAAAAAAAGATAAAATATTGTATATGTGTGTGTGTATGTAAGTATATATATAAATATACATACATCTATATATATGTATGCATATATACACACACATTAACAGATTTGTACATTCACATGTATGTGCAAGCAGAAATGCCTATATATATATTTACATATATATTGACAGATCATCCATATATATATATATATATTCTTCCAGACTATTGGAACTGGTTTCTTCTATTAAACAAACAAACAAATAAATGAAAGAAATTTAAGAAATTAAGTAATGATGATAATAATAATAATTATTATTGGTATTATTATTATTATTATTATTAAAACAATTGCAATTATAAACAAAAAAGATTTATAAGTGGACAAAGAGATGATTGGAAATGGAAAAGAATGTTAAACTTTAAAAAGAAATCTAAATAAATAATATCAATAAATTATAATAAAAATAATAAAATTAATGATAATAATAATAATTATTATTATTTTATTATTATTCAAAAAACAAAAAAGAAGAAATAGGAATAATTTTTTTCCAGAAAGACAAAGAATAAAAAAATAAAATCAGTGACAAATGCAAATTAAAAGTTATTAAAAAACTAAAACAAGAAAAAGACAATTGAAAAAAAATTATATTAAGAAAAAGCAAAACAATAACAATGAAATTGAATTATGGTTTAAAAAAATAACAGAGAGACAGTGAAAACAAAACTGTTCAACAAGAAAAAAACACATTTTTCTTATTCTCCCCCCACCTCCCATATCATTTGGTTTTGTTTTGTTTTGTTTTTTTTATTTCTTTTGGCAGAAGTTGAAGAATGCAATTTGGTTCTTGGTTTAACTTTAATGCCAGTGCCATCTATGACTCCGTTACTTGTCTCTAT
>NC_068993.1:37775584-37781499 GCF_001194135.2 Octopus bimaculoides | reverse complement strand
TATATATATATATATATATATATATATATATGTATATATAGAACACACATAGACACAGTAAATGCAAAATGATTAGCAATGACAAAGCTGGCTTTTATGTTTGTCAGTGCATCATAAACATACTACTGCAACTAAATAATAATAAATGATAATAATAATAATAATAATAAAAAATATTAGAATAATAAGATTTTGGTTTCTTTGTTTTAATTATTTGAAAACATTCAGCAATACTTATTTGAATTCCTCACACACTCAGTTTATTTCATTCACCTTTATTATTATTATTATTATTATTATTATTATTATTATTACAATTATTCATTCATTCATTCAATTGGTTTCTTGTAATATTTTTAGGTAGATTAGTTCCAACGCAAGGAAACTCATCTCACCAAAATTCTGCAATACTAACTACTTTCCAGGAATATGGTTCTTTCTGTGGGCAGACACCTTGAACTGTACTCAGGGGGGAGTTTTTTTTTTCTTTTTCCCCTTTCTTCTCTCTCTCTCTCTCTCTCTCTCTCTCTACCTCTTTAATGCTATCCCAGAGTTCCTTCAACATTGCATTTCAGCTCTTATTACAGAAAAACCACATAAATTAGTCAACAGACAGAACAAGACAGAAAACTTCATCCATGAGTGCTAGTCAGATTGAGATGGTTTTTGTTTTTTTCATCTGCAATATTGTGTGTGTTTTGTGATAACTAACTATAAGAAGTTTAATAGTCACGTGTTTTGCTGTTCCATTCTACTGCACAGCATTCTGGACAAAAATAAGTCTTTTGCTATAGCCTTTGGCTAACCAAAGCTTTGGGAGTGAAAATGGTGGATGGGAACTAGGGAGCCTTAGCAGAAACATTAGAACATTGGGAGAAATGTTTTGCTGTATTTGTTTTGGCTCTTTACACTTTGAGTTCAAATCCTGCCAAGGTCAACTTTGTCCACTCATCCTTTCAGGGTTGATAAAAATACTAATCAAGTACTGAGATTGATGGTATCAATTAACCCATCCTCCCCAAGAAATCGCTGGTCCTGTGCCAAAATGTGAAAGCATAGTGTGGCATGAGTATTAAATACTGTTTGGACAACTGCAATGTTAAGTTTCCATATGAAAATATTTTACTTGAGGAAATAGGAGCAGGTCAGTAACAGGAAATATCCACTGAGTGAATATATATATATATATATATATATATACATACCTTGCTTGGAAATAGGTGAGTGTTGGCAACAGGAAAGTGTCCAGCTGTAGAAAATCTGCCTAAGTGAATTCTCTCTGACCCAGGCAAGCATGGAAAAGTGGACATTAAAACGTTGATAATGATAGTTGCTGTATGATGCACTGGACATGGAGTAGTGTTTGATCCAGCTTTAAATGTTTGTGTTATATTCAAACATTCTACTGTGGAACCTTCAGCCACTTGCGTTTCATTTATAAGCACAGAAGGTATGAATTGGCAACATATAGGGCAGTGATTGGCAGAATTGGTAGAGCAATTTGTAAAACAAATGCCTTGCTGTATTTAGTTTTCTCTGTGTTCTAACGCTGCTGGACTTTTCTTTTGCCTTTCATTCTTTCCAGAGCCAATATAAAATAGTACCAATCAAGCTGTTAGTGTAGTATAATTGATTATATTCCTCCCGGTAAAATGTTATGAGCTTATGTGTTAGTAGTATTTGCCAGCGGCTATATCAGTAAAGAGCAAACTCTTTGAGACCCTTTTTTATCTTTATTTCCCTGGATGAAATTTCAGTGGTCTTAGGTAAAATCAAGGGTGTCGAAAACAAACAAACAAAACAATAATGTTCTCATACATACATAACATGTAATAAAGGTATGAAGTATTGAACAAGACCCTCTTGACTTACTTCTCTTGACTTTCTCCCTACCTGCAATATTATTCCCTCCCACAAATGTCATTAGTTTCCAGTAAAAGAGGTCAAGTAATGAAACCAGTTTCTAATTGGCATAAAAAGTTTATTATAGTTATATTATTATTATTATTATTATTATTATTATTATTAATAAGGCGGCGAGCTGGCAGAATCATTAGCACACTGGGTGAAATGCTTAGTGGTATTTCACCCAAAGCTATGTTCTGAGTTCAAATTCCACTGAGGTCAACTTTACTTTTCATCCTTTTAGGGTCAGTGTAATCAGCTAGTCCCTTTCCTCGCAATTTCAGGCCTTGTGCCCATAGTAAAAAGGATTATTATTATTATTATTACTACTACTACTACTACAAATTTTTTGCAGATTCAGTTGAATTAAATTTGCAAAATCTTTCCTTGTTTCCTCTTGGAATCATTTTTTTAACTTGTGAATGACATGAACGTTAAATCTTCCAAACTTGCCTGCTGTCCCCTATAAGTTTATTACAAATACATCAGAATTTTTTTTTCTTTGTTTCTCTCTATAAGCACTATGAAAATCAAAAAAATCAATCTTTATTTTATTCAAATAATTTTCTCAAATGATTGATATTATTAACATCACGATCATCATCATCATCATCATCATCATCCTCATGAATATATAATATTTACTATTTATTTTGCTAACTTTCATTTCACGACTGGAAACTTGTTATTGGTTCTCCCTGCCCTCTATACAAACTAAAAGACATAACATGACCAAACCAATTATGGACTGGCACAATGCAAGATTTAATCTCTCTTATTTGTGTTCAATTGAAAAAAATTGGTTGTGACCAGATTAAGATGGATCCCACATATTATAAACAATTGACCTTCTGCTGCTCCTATCCCTTCCCCCACCCCACCTCCTTGTGACATCTCCACTAAGAGAGAAAGAGACACAGAGACAGCTGAAAGTCTGAGAGGATACTGTCTTGGAACAAGCTAACTCTTCGACCAGTAGCTGAAGTTGTGTAGTTTCTTTTTGTTTTCCAACTTAGTTTTTTTTTTTCTAAAATAAATCTTTAAAAAGTTTTTTTCTCTAAATTTTTCTTATAGAATAAAAAAAATAATGGTTAATTCTATAAACGTCATTGTGTAGATGTTTCAAATTTTGTCTAACTGACAGTACAAACGTTCGGGTATCTTGAGAGAGAAAGAAAGATTTGGAGATATCAAGTGCCATCAGTGGCTCATTAGCCATTTATGGAATGGAACTTTCGCAATTCCACTTTAGTGATGTCTTGTAAACAGTACAACCAAGAAAATGAATTTCTATACCTCAAAAGAAATCTTATGCAAACACAGCTAGGATTTTAGTCTTAAACATTATACCTGGTACCTGTTCTGTGGCTATTGGCAATGCATTATTGCTTCTACTTCATGCTATTAGTTCCCATTTGTTCATTGTTCTCTGAAGGTTATTAGCCATCAAGGTGCTTGGGCTTCTGAATTCTTTCTTTCTTTTATTTCTGTGTTTGTTTATTTGTTTCTTAAGAAAAGTCCCCCTTTCTTTCCATTAAAAAAAAAAACTAAAATATATTTCATTTTTGAAATTCTTAATTGGTTCAACAGTAATTATTAGACCATTTTTATTTACTGATTTGACATTCTGCAATATTTGCAAAGAAATCGATCAACATTAATTGCTAACAGAAAATAACTTTCCTGTCCCCACCCCCACCACCACCAAAAACCAAACCACACCTTACTAATCAATCATAAATACTAGTAATGCAAGAAAACTAATGACATTCTTGAGGTACCGATATTTTTTTTAACTTTGACAGCTGCAGTTTTGTGGGGGTGAACAAACACTCTCCCCTTTTTTATTACTGTAGAGCTAAATTTGGGGTTTCAATAAAAAAGAAACAAAAAACCTTTGACCTCAGTCTTGGAAAAAGAAGCTATGCATTTTGTGTGTGTGTGTGTGTGTATGTTACCTAATTGTGGTGGCAGGAATCTTGCCCCTTCTCCAAAAGTTAACACAAACTAACAGCATTCTTTGATGATGATGATGATGATATTGATGATGTTGATAATATTTAGTCCATTATTCTGCTGGACTCTGTTCTAAGAATCAAAATAAAGGGCTTCCCCCCATACATACAATAGAACAAAAGTTACTACAAGTACTTAATTAGCTGAGCAAAAACTTCACATTTTCTATAATTATTTCTGAGTTGAAATAGAATAAATGACATGATGTCACGTGGATGCTCCTCTTCTTATGTAGTGGTTCCCTATTAGAGAAGAAATAAGGAATCAGTCACTCTTTAAGATTTAATGTATAGCAATATGTTTGCCTTACAACCTATACACACACGTCTTTATATATGTGTATATATATACACATACATACATGCATGCATTCATGTACAGATGTGTGTTGGTTGTAATGTCTTGGCCAAAGATTGGCCCAGACCATGTCTAACTTAATAGCACCACCAGAAAAGAGGATCTGTTTTGTCATTTTTAAGACAAGCTTGGTAGTATCATGGCCCATTCATATGCCAATTATGTAGAATTGTCTGAAACTTCTCATTTCAGTTGAAATACAGTGCTTTTGATGAAAATAATGAATTTATTAAAACCCCTTCATCCATTAAGCTCGTGTTTAGGACATAAAATACCATGAAATTTTGATAGAAGGCTTAATTTAATTCACTTTATGAAAGAGGGGCAGTGTAAAGCGAATTGGAAGAAAGGGGTTGATTTAATTTGTACACTTAATATTAATTATATTTCTGCTGAAAATCTATCATTAACTATTAAAAATAAAAATCTTATGCCAATTTTTAGTTAACAGGTTCATCCTTTTTTGCTGAATATTTACTCAACAATAAAAATCTTTCCTTAGTTTTGTTTACTTTTTAACTACAAAGTATCCCTGGGGAATAATTATTTTTAATTCGAACTAATTTTTTGGCGGGATGGGGGTAAATATATTTTGTCAATCAAATCTTGAATCTCTGCTTTCAAATTAGGCATGATATTAGAAGTAAAGAAATGTTTTGATGAAATCCTATTTCCATATCATCATTCAAAAGAATGGTTTGGAAATATTGTTTATAGTGTTCTAATATTGCTCAAACTAATGTGCTATGTATACATAGGAGAGGAATGCAATCTGTTCATTGATCATATCTTGAGCAGGTCATTTCACTCACTTGTGCTTTTGCTTCAGGTTAGGTGGCTTTGGTAAATATGGCTATGTGGTTAAGAAATTTGTTTTCAAGCCATGTAGTTTTATATATAATTCCACAGCGTGGCAGCTTAGGCAAATGTCTTTTATAGCCCTGGGCTAATCAAAGCATTGTGAGTGGATCTGATAGGCAGAAACTAAAAGAAGCCCATTGAATGTGTGTGCATATATATATATGCACATGTTTGTGTTGACATTGTGTGATGGTTGTAAACGAGCTTCACCTTCATACAAGTGGTGTCATTCGTTTCCAATCTTTCAGGCAAACATGTCTGGCCAGGGGCAAATATTACCTTACTTGGGAGACAGGTCGGAGTTATCAGCAGGAAGGATATGCAGGTGTTGAAAATCTGTTTCAACAAATTCCATCTGAGGAAAGTTTCAACTGACTATTATCCGCTTTCGTAAAGTTGCATGTAGTAGAACAAAATGGTTAGGTTCCTTCCTAGGAATACTGAAGTGGAAAATAACAGTGGTTCAACATAACGCAGCGTAAGTTTATTTTAAGTTCGCTTAAGTCAAATGTTCTGTTTATTTGGAATGGGTCAAATTACCTGAATAGTAGCCAAAAAGGAAAATATATGCAGATCTTGTGGGTTTTTTTTTAATTATTATTATTAACCTTACACCAACAGGTTACTTATGAATGAAAGAATGAATGAAACATAATAGAATTTTTAGGACAAATTCAGTCCCTGAAAAATAAAACTATTTATATTTTTATATATACTTGACCTGTCTGTTAAATATTATTTTTTTTTTTTTTTTTTTTTTTTTTTTTTTTTTTTTT
>NC_068993.1:37771904-37774985 GCF_001194135.2 Octopus bimaculoides | reverse complement strand
ATAATAATAATAATAAACACAGTATTTTCTAGTTTTTTTCTTTTTTTTTTTTTTTGACAGTGCACAAAGTAACTCTTTAGCACTAAATTCACCTATAAACTTTTCAAATTTACCAAAAAACAACAACAAAGCAAAAAAAAACAAGACAAGAAGAAATAAACAAAAGACTCATCAAAATCTCAGACAAAAACCTTAATAAAGATGTTTCTCTGTTTTTTATTATTACTTTCTTTTTATTTTTTATTTGTCTTGCTTTATTTTATCGTGTTTGTGTGAGGCATGTGTGGTAAGTACCTTGCTTCCCAACTTCATGGTTCTGGGTTCAGTCCCATTGCATGACACCCTGGGCAAATGTCTTCTACTCTAGCCTTGGGTCGACAAAAGCCATGCAAGTGGATTTGGTAGATGGAAACTGAAAGAAGCCATCATGTATAATATATATATATATATATGTATATCTCTGTGTTTGCTCACCCCCACCACTTGACAACCGGTGATGGTGTGTTTATGTCCCTGTGTCTTAGCAGTTTGGCAAAAGAGACTGATAGGATAAGTCCCAGGCTTAACAAAAGGAATGAGTATGGGAGTCGATTTGTTCCACTAAAAATTCTTCAAGGTGGTGCCCCAGCATGGCCACAGTCTAATGACTGAAGCAAGTAAGAGATAAACATATATAGATAGATATCGCTTCACAAGTGTCTTCTACAATAATCACAGACAAAGCAGTGCCATTTGAATGAATTTGGTAGGTAGAGACTGTAGAAGGCCTATTGTGGATTTATGAATATGTATGTGTGTTCGTTTATAGCAAATGAATTAGAATGGGATGCTGAGTAGATGTACATGATATGGCTTTTTTATTGAAAAAGAATTTGTCTCGCAACTTGAATCTTATTCCACATCCTTGCCTAAAAATTACAGTGGCATGAAAACCAAGTTGCAAGATGCACTCTCAGTTTCAATTGAAGAACTACATACCTATATATGCAGATGTTTACAGCTGCGTGATTTGCTTGAAAATGCAAGTTATCTACTCAATAAACTAGCTGCCAGCTCATCACTTTCAGAATGTGGAATAAAAGCTCTTACTTGAAAAACAAATGAAGATTAGTGATAGGATGAGCATACAGCTATAAAACTTTGCCTCAATGATACATAATCATAAAATTCATAATATCCTGGAAGAATAGACTGATCATGAACGACTGTATGTACATATGTATGTCTGTGTGTTTTCTTTTGCTTTCAGTACGTGTGAGGTTATGAAATAATACTTTAAAATTTAGTTGAAAATAAAGGATGGTGAGTCAAAGTTCAGATCCGAGAATAAGCTACTTATGGAAACGTAATCTACAAATTGGATTGTGAAACTGGAAGTTTTAAACTTCAGGACTCCACTGTTATATTGGACATACTAGTACAATGTTCTCTCGTAGGCTCACGATGCATTTACCAGTAGCAATCGCAATACTCTATACCACATACTACAAAACAAAAGACAAGAGGATAAAATAGATGCATCATGAAAGCCACACTCATATCTCAACACAATGCTAAAATAAACACACAATACAAACATTACCAAATTAGCACATGGCTTCTGATATTTCCATATGGCAACAAAACAATTATACGTGACTGATGTGGAAACTTAAAGGTAACAAAATAAAAAATCTTTGGCATAAAAGACTACAAAATTTTACCCAGAATATAAGGCGCAGCGCAGACGCCAAATCTATTTCAATTCTTGGAAATAAGAAAGTGAAGCTCTTGAAACGTTGAATATGGTTTTAGGAAGTTTATTGTTCCAAACAAAGTTCAAGAAACAGGTACGAAAATATTAGAAAATCTATAAAAGATAAACCGGGAACACAATCGAGTGTTAATGAAACACACATACTCAAAAACGCTTATTCTTTTTGCTTTGATCCGGTGGTAGAATGCCTGTCATATTTACAGATGTGAGTTCGAGTCCCTCGGGCAGCCTTCGACCTTTTCTATCCAAAAGGTTTTTAACTCAATATTAACACGCTGTTACTTATAGTTTTACTTTCTTCGAGAGTCACCGTTCCTAAAAAGAGTTATTTCACGAAGTTTCTAAATTCTTACGACGTTTACAATATATATATTAATGTTCGTTTTATGTCGAGTTATAAACAAAAACAATTTAACATGAAGCTAAAGAATTACTCAGTAATTCTTATCATCCTCGTTTCTTATTCATCTGGAAGCCGCTACGTATTCACTAGACCTGCCAGAAATAGCAGCTAAATTTTTAATTTCGCTAACTCAAACAAGGAAGGACAAATTAGGTAAAAATCGAGATGTTCAAAACTCGGGGCTTAACAATAACAGTTTGACAGTGGCTAAGAATGATTATTTTTATTATGGCCAAGCTCCAACCAGTGCCACAGCAACAAAATCCACCCGCCACACTTCTCGGTCCATCATCACCGTTTCGAGGCTTTGGATACATTCCAGGCCAGTGTCTGCAATCAAGCTGTCGATGTGTGATGACGTTTTCCTCTTCTTACGTAACCACGAAGTAGGTGCCATACACTCGAAGGATATTCAGCATTTTGTAAAGATCGATGCTGTCAAACGCTTTGCTGAAGTCCACGAAGGTTATGATGGCAAGTAGCTGTCTTGATTTAACTCCTTCTATGAATGATACCTCTAAGAATGATATCCATAACAAATGTAACACATCCTATCTTTTATCTTTTACTTATTTCAGTCATTAGACTGCGGCCATGCTGGAGCACCGCCTTGAAAGATTTCTAGTGGAATGAATCGACCCCAGAACTTGAATTTTTTAATCCTAGTACTTATTCTATCAGATCTTTATTGTCGAACGGCTAAGTCAGGGGAACGTAAACACACAAACACCGATTGTCAAGCGATGGTGGGGGGACAAGCACAGACACGAAGACACACATACACTGTGTGTGTGTCTTCGTGCCTGCATTTGTCCCCCACCATTACTTGACAACCGGTGTTTGTGTGATTACGTTCCCATAACTTAGTGGTTCGACAAAAGAGATCCGATAGAATAAGTACCAGGATATATATATATATATA
>NC_068993.1:37769089-37771773 GCF_001194135.2 Octopus bimaculoides | reverse complement strand
TATATATAGTCTGGATTAGACAGACGGAAACTGAAAGAAGCCCAGCGTATATATATATATATATATATATATACGGTGGGCTTCTATCTAATCCACTCGCAAGACTTTGGTCGGTCCGAGGCTATATCAAAAGGCACTTGCCCGAAGCTCCATGTACTGGAACTGAACCTAGAACCATGTGGTCGAGAAGCAAGCTTTTTACCACGCAGCCACCACCAGCCACGCCTTCGCATATCACAAAAACATATCAGCAATGAAGTTCCACCATTAGTCATCCATTGTAATTTTTCACATTTTCCTGAGTTACCGTCCTCAATCTACCAATTCTACCTGACAAAAGCTGTTTTTACAGTTCCTTTAACATCCTCCAACATTACCCATTGTTACTGGAGCATTTGGAATGAATTCAAATGGAGCTAACAAATAGGCAGAGCAAATTTTTGGCAACACCAAAATAAGTGAATTGCAAAAGATGGTCTTTATAGGCACCTCATATATTTTACATAAATCCCTCTCCATGTAAATCCAGTTTTACTCATTCAGTGTTGTAAATTTTATAAAAAAAAGCTTTTATTTTACACTCAAGTATTGTTTGTTTTTGTTTGTTTTTTTTTCCCCCAATTGTATGGCACTTCATTTTTTTATCGTCTTTAGATGCAAAACCTTGTCGTCCCTTGACTTCTGGGACACAGTTTGAAAAACGCTGGATATTCTGCCCTTGCATCCACTTGCAATTTTTTCTTTCCTTCTTTTTTTGTGGCGACCAACTGAAGGGTCGGGACCTACAGTTTGAAAAATGCTGAGATAGGGCGCTGAAAGGAAAAATGAAAGAGAAAGCCTCCACAGAACACAAACATGGAATTATGAAGATACACGAAACATGACTAACTGGAGATAATGTCATCAAGGCAACGAATACGTTGATTGTGACAATATTGAGATACTCTGCTCCTTTTTCGAAAGAGGACAAAGTCAGAGCTACAAGAATTCGATAGAAGAACTATGAACCTGTTCACAATTCATAACGCGTACGACTCTAAAAGGAACATCGATAGGCTCCACTGTCCGAGATGGATGGAGGAGTATGTTAAATGTGCTAGACTGTCAATTCTGAAATATTAGGTTTGAAAAACTACGCTGTGCGTAGTGAAGAAACAATATTATCTGAGTTCAAATTCTGCTGAGGTCGACTTTGTTTTTCATCCTTTCGGGGTAGATTAAATAAGTACCAGTTATGCACTGGGGTAGATGTAATCGACTTAATCCCTTTGTCTTCCCTTGTTTGTCCCCTCTGTGTTTAGCCCCCGTATGGGCAATAAAGAAATAAACATTATCTGAGGCAGAAATATCCAAAAAGTCGCTGAAACAGAAAATTCAAGAACGATAGAAAAGAGAAGGCATTATTATGGTCATTTCACGTAACAAACCGATACTGCTGGAAGTGAAGAGCGCTAGTTGTGGCTGATATATGGAAACCTGGAGCAAGAATCTGAATTGCTGACCTTAGCTGCTTCGGAACAAGCCATTTGAAGGAACTTGATGAAAAGAAAGATTGATGAAAATCAGTCAGAGAACAAATACGAAATATTGGGGAAAAAATGATGAAAGTAATTTTGCTTATAAATTGTCACGCTGCTTCTCATCTTCAGCCACTTGAATAATCGGCAACGTGAAACTCAAATGCTTCACTTACTATATACACATATATATAACTATCTCTTTATCTCTCTCTCTCTCCCTCTCTCACTTCCTCTCTTCCTTTCTCTCTATCTCTCTTTCTCTTTATCTCTCTCTCTCTCTCTCTCTCTCTCTCTCTCCACACACTTACACACATATACACACACTTATACATACTTATATACACATACTAATACATATACTATACGCATGAAGCTTCTGACTTCAATGTTATGGTTGTTGCAATTACGTAAATGATAAGGGTTTTACGTGTGAGCACTGAACTGTTTTCTGTTTATGCTGGCTATGGAAGCAGAAAATGTTTGTTGTGATCGTAGCTCACATTAATACTACTTTTATTAAAGATATTTTGGTGAGGTCAATAAGATAAAGTACCATTCTAGTACTGGGACCTATTGCATGGATTAATTCCATTCCCTAAATTTCAACTCTTCTGTCTAAATTAGAAACCATTATAGTTAAAAATGAATGAAATTCTTATTTTTTACTGTGTAACAATTTTTTTTTCTTTTTGCCTTTGGTCTTTTTCTTTTTGTCTTATTTCCTATTTGCTTCTATCTAGAAATCAAAGGAAACGACTAATATTGCCTTCAAAATTTGCTTTTCTGATCTCAACATCGATGTCTTCAAACTTACCTATTTTCCATTACATTTCGGACAGATTCAGCGCTGAGTTGCTGAAGCAGAAATATCGTTATAGCAAATATTCTGTTCAATACAACAGATTTGCTTGTCAGGTGCTTGAGCTTAACCACTTGAGCATGATCCTTAGTGGTTGACAATATGTGCATATCTAATCATGAGCAGGTGTAGTGGGGGAGCATCATAGCCATGCGTTGAAAGAGATTCTTTGGAGGTTTGAATAAATGTAACCAAAGCAAAATTTGAAGGAAATATTAGCCATTTTTCATACTTTCTAGGTGTAAGCAAATAGGAAATAGCAGTTACTAACCAAGGGCAATGTTATTGTTTATATTTTGAATTAC
>NC_068993.1:37766366-37768803 GCF_001194135.2 Octopus bimaculoides | reverse complement strand
TGAATAAATGTAACCAAAGCAAAATTTGAAGGAAATATTAGCCATTTTTCATACTTTCTAGGTGTAAGCAAATAGGAAATAAAAGTTACAACCCAACGACAAGAATTATGTTACTCAGTGTTATTGAATCTATTAAGTAGACGTGTCCCGCCCCACTCAACATCGATATTTTGATAGAAGTAGTAGCTGGATGGGTGTAGTTAGAAATATTCTTTTCTACTCTAGACACAAGGCCCGAAATTTTGGGGGAGGGGGCCAGTCGATTAGACCGACCCAGTGTGTAACTGGTACTTAATTTATCGACCACGAAAGAATGAAAGCCAAAATCGACCTCAGAACGTAAAGACAGGCGATAGTTAGAAATATTACACGGCAAATTAGCAGACTGTTTAAAGTATTAGATTAAATGTGCAATGAAGTGAGTTCGAATCAGCTTTATTTTTTCGTCCATTAAAGCAGGCGTCCTGACCCACCGGACTACGGAACAATATCGAGCGGTGGATTATTTGGTTTCGGTCGCACAGAAAAAAATAACTCTTAAAACTATATATACATTATTTACATTATTTACAATTGACAGATATTTGTCCTCATCTTGTTTTTTGTTAACACAACGTTTCGGCTGATATACCCTCCAGCCTTCATCAGGTGTCTTCAGGAAATTTCGAACCTGGGTTCTCATTCCTAAGGTATTTTTCGATGTTGTTGTTGTTCTTCTTCTTCTTCTTATTATTATTATTATTATTATTTATTATTATTATTATTATTATTATCATTCAGGTCACTGCCTGGAATCGAACTCGGAATCTTGGGGTTAGTAGCCCGCGCTCTTAACCACTACGCCATATGAACTATTTCAAATGGTTACGACAGAGTGGACTTTGCGGAAGGCACCGAAGGTCCAGATGTTGGTGGCGTTAAGCTAAGGAGGAGATTAAGTCTAACTGTCGACAACCCCCCACTCAACCCCACCCACCCTAAAAAACACAGGAAACGATGGGATTCCACATAGTGGTCGATGGAAATTGCTCCTCCTCCCATAACCCTTGTTTCGTACCCAACTCCCCAGACCCCACACTAGCCTTCGCACTCACTCCTTTCTCCCCCAAGCATAGCCCTCTAGAATTTCCCACTCCCACCCTGGTTATATTTTATCTGCAGATTTTTTCTTACAAAGATTCCACATAGTTTCCAAACTGAACTCGCAAGGATTTGGTCGACAGAAGTCTACGTTAGAAGACACACACTTGCTGAAGGCTAACGTTAATATCGCCAAGGCAGAAGATACTTGCTCAAGGCTATCATCAGTTTCTCAAACTGTGACAAACCTCTAACAGGTTTGACTATGACGTTAAGATGTTCTCTTCGTAACCACGGAGTTTCGGGTTCACTCTCACTGTACGGCAACTTGCACAAGTGTCGTTATCTAAAGCTTTGGATGGACTAAAGTTTTGTGAGTGAAATTGGTTCGATCGATGGAAATTGCTCCTCTTCCCATAACCCTTATTTTGTATCCTAATCCCCAGACCCCATGCTAATACTTGTACCCAGTCCTTTCTTCCCAAAGCAAGGCCCTCTGGAATTCCCTCCTTGGCCATATTTTGTCTGCAGATGTTGTCTTACAAAGATTCAAGAAGAACATTAATGATATCAATCTCACCAATCTAGGAAGGCCCTGCAAAAGCCATGGGCACCGTCACTTCCTCCAGACCCTACAAGTAAGAAAATTAAATTAGGCATGTTAATAAAATAATTTCCAAATTTTAGAACTTACCAAAGACTTCGGCAAAAACTGAAGAATTATATTATAAATGGAGTATTATATAGGTGCAAAATCCAATTTGTCATCGCGTTAATAAAGAAGGGCAAAGATGACTACAAATTTCCCAAATATTTTAGGAGGTGGTGGTCACAGGTTTGCTTATATGAGAACCACTGCATTAATAGAGGTGTCTTTGTTTTTATTTTATGTCACAAAATAATAACAGTCGTCTTTCATCGGGGTACGGATTTTTTCAATCTGTACCTTTAAATAATTCATAATTCGTAAGAAAAAGATCCAAACAGGCTTTTTAATAAATAATGTAATAAGGTAAAAAAATAAAAGAGATAAATGATGAAAAAAAGTAATTACTTGTAAATTTGTGAAATGAAAATAGTTCTTAACCAATTTGGATTGAAGATGTAAGACAATAACCTTCAAGAGATATTCTAAATCATTTATTTTCAAAAGCGTATGTGTACGTACGTACATATACATACATACAAACATATATATGCGCGCGTGTGTGTGTGTGTGTGTGTGTGTGTGTGTGTGTGTGTGTGTGTGTGTGTGTGTGTATACATATACATATATATTGAGAATAAAAGTCGTCAGAATTTTGGAAAAAAAATCTTTTTATTTCTTCATTATCATTAGCACTTTCGTTCCTTTCTC
>NC_068993.1:37764620-37766003 GCF_001194135.2 Octopus bimaculoides | reverse complement strand
ATATATGATATATTTGTCTGTGTTTGTCCCCCACCGTCGCTTGACAACCGATGTCGGTGTATTTATGTCCCCGTAACTTAGCCATTCGGCATAAGAACCTAATAGAATAAGTGCTCGGGTCGATTTGTTCGACTAAAGGCGGTGCTCCAGCATGGCCGCAGTCAAATGACTGAAACAAGTAAAAAGAATAAAAGACTGCATACACACTCATAAGTGTATAAATTAGTGTGTATATATTCTTGTACAAAAGTATTCCAAGAAAATCTCTACAAATGTGTAAAAAATTAATGAGTGTGTGCATTACATAAATAATATTTTCAGGATCTCTGTCTGTCTGTCTGTCTTTTTTTGTTGAACGCCTCCCTCCCACTATCACGTGACCCGTGACGACCTAAGGCGATATCATTTTTTTTTTTTCGCGTTGCCTTCGACCGCACTGGACTCGATTTTCTGAGAGATGGAGAATGAGAGAAAGAGATCCTGAAAATATTATCTATGTAATGCACACACTCGTTAATTTTTTACACATTTGTAGAAATGTTCTTGGAATATTTTTGTGCCATTCTGTCTCTTTCCTTTACTTTGTTTCTCTTAATTTCCTTTCTCTCTCTCTCTCTCTCTCTCTCTCTCTCTCTCTCTCTCTCTCTCTCTCTCTCTCTCTCTCTCTCTCTCTCTCTCTCTCTCTCTCTCTCTCTCTCTGTTATCCTCTTCCCACTATCAGGTGACCCGTGACGACCAAAGGCGGCTTTATTCTTTTTCGCGTAGCCTTCGACAGCACCGGTCACGATTTTCGCTCCTCGCTCTACCCCCTCCCGAATCTGCTTTGCGTTACGCACTTTTGTCTTGTCTTGCAACCCCAGGGCTTTTTCCTGTATATGTATCATCATTATCAACTGTTGTTTTCGTGCGACCCTAAGCCTGTATTCTGCCTATTGCTTTGTCTCTCGTCCATCCACTAACGGTCTCGTCTCGAGCCCGTCTCGTTTTGTTATGTTTTGGTCACTGGTAAGTTTCTTGTCGGTGCCTCCAGAGTGGAAGTAATGTTATCAATAATGGCTGAAATCGCGTTTGGCTGATAACTGATGAAGAATTGGTGACCTTCTGTGTTTCCTGTCTGTGTATTTAGTATATGTTCATTTGTTTATTTACTACACGTTTTTTAATTATATATATATAGGTAGATCACAGTCTCTATTTGTTGTCTTTTTATTTAATCCTGAAAATATTATTTATATAACACACGCACTCATTAATTTTTTACCGGATACCTTACGTGTGCATGTTTATGTATATGTATATGTATATACATACATAAACATTACGTATTTCATGTTGTTTGCACTGTTGGTGATGTCCTTTACCCATATTTATATATATATATAT
>NC_068993.1:37757722-37763812 GCF_001194135.2 Octopus bimaculoides | reverse complement strand
TTATTATTATTATCATTATTAATATTATTGCCCCTCCTCCCAACCACTGTTGCTACGGTGGCCCTACTTATGATCATCATCATCAGCAGCACCAGCGGCCGCATCATCGTCATAACTGTTGTTGTTGTTGTGTATATATGTATGTGTTTCCCCACATCCTACCCGCCTCACCTCGCCTGTAACCCTTTCATCCTAGATTTCTATTGAACTATCCTCCTCCTCCTCCTCCTCCTCTCCTTCTTTTCCACCTCCGCCCCTTATCCGCCTCCGCCTCCTCCTCCTCCTCCTCCTCCTCCTCTTTGTTCTTCTCTGGATGTTATCACTATTGTTCTCTACAAGTTCAGTGACATGTGTAGGTCAGGTCTTTTCTTCACAAGATTCACTATCATCATCATCTTTCGCTTTCTCTCTCATTCTCCAGCTCTCTCTCTCTCTCTCTCTTCACCCATTTCCCTCTTTCCCTATGTCTTTCTATCACTATCTCTGTCTCTCTCCCTCCTCAGCCTTGTCTATCCCCTCCCGTTCTCCCTCTCCTCTCTCTCTTTCTCTCTATACCTCAAGCTATCTTTCTCTATCTCTTCCTCTCTTTCTATCTCTCTAAATACCTTTCTTTCTTCCCTTCAGCTTTGTCTATATTTTCCTTTCTTTCGAACTATGTCTCTCCCTATCTCTCTCTTTCTCTCTTTATTTATCTCTCTGTCTTCTTTCCTCCGTTTAGTCTAGTCTCTCTCTCTCTCTCTCTCTCTAATATTGTAAACAACTTATTTAACTCTGTTGGTCCTTGCTTATTATCACACAATTTGTTCAACAGACCGCACAGATTTCATTTTCCTTTCCTTTTCGAGATTATTTTCTTCTTCTTCAGTAGTAGTAGTAGTAGTAGTTTGATTGAGGGAGTAGTGGTCGTCACTGCTACTGTCGCCCGTCGTCGGCATTGTCTTGTTTCAGGAATGAATACGAAGACAGAAGCAAGAGATATTGATTAAAGATAAGATATTAATAAATAAATACAGCCATTACATAATTTATTGACTTACAGCTCTGAGTTCGAATTCCAGTCCAAAATAAATCGAATGGGGCCGAGAGGAAGCTATTTCTGATCTGAAGAGTCGGTGGAGGTGGCGAACACCTACTAATATTTTCCGGCATACAATTCGATGTAGCATATGTAGTGTAGACATTCAAACATTGTCACTATCATTCTAAATCCTGCTGCATTTAACGTGGAATTTTCAATCCTTCAAAGTCGTCATGGTGTATATAAGTCGATCTATCCTTTTTTGGCTGTAAATTTTGGCCAGAAAACTTCGACTTGTATGCCGGAAAATACTGTACAGTCATCAACTACCGTCAGACCGTCGTATCTTGCTCCGTCCGCTTCGTGACTGACCAGACTGACTCGCTCGCTCTTCCGCTTTCTGTGGTGAAGACATGTTTCGCTAGTTAGACGGTCCGTTGGCTGTCAACATCTGCTAACATGAACGGCTGAGCATGCCGTTTTAATTGTTTCGTTTTTATATTTCGGAGACGTAGTTGCCAAGCAAGTGATTTGATCGGAGACCATATCATTTAGATTGCAACCATATTGGAGCACCACCTTGAAGGGCTTAGTGAGAAAATCGACCCCAATACTTATATTTTAAGTCTGGTATTTATTCTATCGCTCTCTTTGCCGAACCGCTAAGTTACAGGGACGTAAACAAACCAACAATGATTGTCAAGCGATGGTGGAGAACAAACACAACGACAAACGCACATTTATGTATGCATATATGTATTTATATTTGTTTTATTTGTTTATATATATATATATATATATATATATATATATATATATAATGTACTGTTCCTTTATGGTAAGATCAACAAAAAAAGTACTCCATCTGGTGAGAGATAAATATTATTATAAATATTATTATAGTTTCATATGCTGAGAAATACCTCAAACGTATTCATCAGGCACAAACCACATATCATAACGAACGAAAAACTGAACGCTTCCTTCTCAACTTTAAACATTTCCTCTCTCATTGAATTGTTAGTTCGTTATGATATGTAGCTTGCGCTTGATGAATATGTTTGAGATACAGTGGGGGGAAATAAATATTCGTACATGTCAAAATTCTTTATTTATTTAATTTCTAGTGGGATATACCAATACTACTACTACTATTCACACACACATATATATGATGATGACGGACTCTTCCGTCGTTAGACGATGTATGAGGGTTCGACAATTTCTTACCGAACAACCGCACAGATGATTTGTTTATAGTGATCAAATGTTTGTGCAGACACAAGCTCACTCCCTCCATCAAATCGACATTACCTGTACAGGTGGAACTGGGTACTACATGTCAGATGTTGAAATGATCGCAGAGCAACGGGAAATGAAGTGCTTTGCTCAAGAACACAACACAACGCCTGGTCTGTGAATTGAACCCACGATCTCGCAATCGTGAGTGCGACACTCTAATCACTGAGCCATGCGCCTTGGGCAACTTTCTTCTACTATAGCCTCGGGCCTACAAAGCCTACGGAATAGATTTGGCTGACGAAAACTGAAAGAAGCCCGTTGTGTATATGTATATAGGTATATATTCATATATATACCTATAGTAGAAGAAAGTCGCCCAAGGTGCCACGCTGTGTAATTGAACCCGAAACTATGTTGCTGGGAAGCAAACTTCCTACCACATGCCCACGCCTCTGTCGTACGTTGAAACTAAAACAATTACAGTATGGAAGACACGTAATAGTTATCCAGAGGGATGACATCCTGACGAGAAAGGACTGGGCACTGCAATTACTGCAAGGCTTTGATGGGATGGTGGTCTCAAAGAGGTAAAGAGACAGTACTCCGTGGTCAGTTCAGGTCTTCCTCGACTAGTGATCTTTATGCCGTTAATATTCCTATTCCATAAGGCGGCGAGCTGGCAGAATCATTAGCAAGCTGTGCGAAATGCTTAGCGGTATTTCGTCTGTCTTTATGATCTGAGTTCAAATTCCGCCGAGGTCGATTTTGCCTTTCATGCTTTCGGTGTCGATAAATTAAGTACCAATTGCGTACTGGGGTCGATCTAAGCGCTACCCACCCCCCAAAAAAAAACATTCGAGCCTTGTGCCTAGAGTAGAAAAGAATATTCTTATTCTATTAAAGTTGATGAAGGAAAGACAAGAGCAAGGAGGAAAAACATTCCAGAAGGATCAATATTCTGGGGAGGAAGGACTTGGAATAATGGTTAGTGTGTAGGACTGAAGGCATCCCAACGGGGATGAAAGGTGAAAGACGAGTGAGTCAGGGGTGTCTGAATGACACTACCAAGGTAGCAGGAGTATCATTCCCGAAACACCTCTCAACTTATTAACTCAACAGCAGCGTAGTTATTTCCTACGTTGGACACGGAAACCAGGAAGCGAAAGTAAGAGTGAGAAGGGCGGAGGCAGAGAAAGGCTGTTTGGGAAACAAATGAATAAATTGCTATAAATGGCCACAAAAAAACTAGTCTCTGTCATGCTGTGATATTCGAGGTAAATCTAATTGTGAACGAAAGGTCACAGTGAATGAGAGGTCACTCTATATTAGGGACTGGCTTCTGTTCGTTACACACATGTCATCATCATCATCAGCATCATCATCATCATCCTCATAATCATCATTATCATCATTAGTCATCGTCGTCATCATCATCATCATCATCATCATCATCATCGGGCTCCCCAAATGGAAATAACTAGCTGCCATTTTAATTCCAAATTCTCATGCTGCCATAATGTGTGTTTGTGTTCTTTCTGTCCTTGTCTTTCTTTCTTTCTTTAGCTGTTTCTTTCTTTCTCTCTTTCTTTCTTTCTCTCTTTCTTTCTTTCTATTTTTCTTTCCTTCTTTCTTCCTTCCTTTCTTTCTTTCTTTCTCCCTTTCTTCTTCTTCTTTCTCTATTCGATACATGCCACGTGTTTTGCTGTTGTTTATTTTTCTATTCTTTTCCAATGGATATTTAAAGTTTATGTTTACATTGACATCTATTAAAAAAAAAAAAACTAGAAAAAAAAACAAGAAATAAAACAATCACCATTTCTTTCTGTTATTATTGTCTTCATTATTTAGGGTGTTTTAGTGTGTGGAATGGCAAAGAAAAACGGTAGAATGCAGGGACAAAAGAAATCATACTTTTGGTTATACACCTTGACTGTCTTCAATTCAATTTTGGCCAACTTGGATAAACACCGGCTTTCATTCTTCATGGAGGAATTGTGGGAAGGAGGCCAATAAATTTAGCTCAAGTACTTCTATCAATCTAATCGAATATAGATTCCTTCAATATTTCTAACCGTGTAAGGCAGTGAGCTGGCAGAACTGTTAGCACGTCGGGAAAAATGCTTAGCGGTATTAAATCCGTCTTTACGCTCTAAGTTTTACGTCGAGATTGACTTTGCCTTTCATCTTTTCGGGTTCGATAAAATAAGTGCCAGTCGAGCACTGGGGTCGATGTAATCGACTAACCCGCTTCCCCGAAATTGCTGGCCTTGTGCCAAAATTTGAAACCAATATTTGCGATCTCATAAGGCAGCGAGCTGGAAAAGTTGTTAGCATGCCGAGAAAAAATACTTAGCGGTATTTCGTCCATCTGAGTTCAAATTCCGCCGAGATCAACTTTGCCTTTCATCCTTTCGAGGTCAATAAAATAAGAACCAGTTAAGCAGTGGGATCTTACCTCACCCACTGAAATTGCTGGTCTTGTGCCAAAATTTGAAACCAATATTTGTGATCTTGAACCTAACTTAAAGCTGGACGAATCGTTAGAGTGTTGTGCAGGATACCAAGTCCAAATATCGCAGAATACTCAGTCCAAATAGTGCAGAAGGTCAACTTTGGCTTTCATTCTTTCAGGGTCCATAAAATAAAGTATCAGCCAAGGAGTAGGAATGGTGGTATCGACTAACCTCCTTCTCTTCAAAACTATTCACCTCTTTAGATTAGATTAGATGCAGATACTATCACTCGGAGAAAGGTAACTCTCCGGGTGGTGTTTCTCTTAGTTTATATAATATATATTGTTTCATTTTTATGTACGTATGTATGTACGTATGTGTTGTGTCGACGCCCCCAGGCGAAGAAGTAGGATCTCCCAAGATATATAAATAAAGGTAGCCTGGCCGTGGTAGGTGTGTTGAGTAGCAGTCGAGTAGCAGTCGAGTAGCAGTTGTGTAGCGGTTGAGTAGCAGTTGTGTAGCGGTTGAGTAGAGATCATCCGAAGGTGCTAGATAGCAGTAGCTTCAGACATAACAGTATGTATGTATGTATGTATGTATGTATGTATGTATGTATGTATGTATGCATGCATGCATGTATGTATGTATGTATGTATGCGTGCGTGCATGTATGTATGTATTTTCTATTCAAAAATGGAACTGGTAACTGCCATTATCCTTTGCCATTTATCATCAAGCATTCTCTTTTGGAAGTGTTAATGGACCTTATACCTATATCTTTATTATTTATTCGGAAATGGAACTTCCTCGCACATATACTTTTCACTCTGATCCTTCTTTCATTTTTGACAATCTGGAATGGTCTAATATCCTCGACTGAGGATATTACTTCATTTTTACATTTTTCTGACTTCTCCCTTTCTGATGACGGTATACTCAGCTTTTGGAAGACTTACACAATATCATGATCCACATACTCTAGAAACAGCTGTAAGAGATTCTATATGTTCATATTCTCTATATGAATTAAATGGGTTTGTTAGTGATGCCAAATGTTTTGCTGTTACATTTTTATTTTAATCTATGTGTATGCACATATGTTTATATCTATGTACGTACGGATGCATGTATATCTTATGAATGTAAGTATATCTTTAAATGTATGTGCGCATATATGTACTTATTTATGTGTACATATGGACATATATACACACACATATATACATATGTTTATATGTGTGTATATAAATACATACATAAACACGCATATTTATATAGTCATATATATGTGTGTGTATGTATATGTATATGTATATATATATACACACATATACGTACGTATATATATATATATATATATATATGTGTGTGTGTGTG
>NC_068993.1:37755572-37757712 GCF_001194135.2 Octopus bimaculoides | reverse complement strand
ATATATATATATATGTGTGTGTGTGTGTGTGTGTGTGTGTGTGTGTGTGTGTGTGTGTTGAGAGAGGGAGATGCAAATATATACATATATACACATGTATATTTATAGATACTTATATATTCATGTCTTTCTGCTCTCTCTCTCTCTCTCTCTATCTTTCTCTCTGTCTCCGTTTCTCTCCTTCTCTACACACACACATATATATGTATGTATATATATGTTTGTGTGTGTATAATGCATAATAGCATATGTGTGTGTATGCACGTGAGTGTGTGTATAGAAACAATAAAACATACCAGCGAGCAACAAGATCTACATTCAGTTGGTATTAATTAAACTACACACCGAGTTAAAATTTCACCAGAAATTAATTAAACTTTTGTCCATGTTAATTAATCTCTCGTCCATCTAGTACTCATCAGTGAGAAGAAAAGAGAAAATACAGGAACATATCCATTTCTGGAAATAGTTTGGGGTTCTGCAAATTTCGTTGGAATAGAAGAGACAAGGCACCGTTTTTCTAAAGACCGACGGAACGAAACGCTTGAGGAAGAAAATGATAAACAAGTGGTTCGTGCAGAGGGTTCTCTCCAAGAACTTACCTGATAAAGATTAGCAGTGTCTGCAAGTAATTCTAATTACAGGTAGTGTTTGTTTTTATGGAGGGAGTGTGCATATGTACAACACAAATCACTAAACAAATCATCTCTGTGGTTGTTCGTCAAGAAATTGCGGAGACCTCATCCGTCGTCTAACGACGGAGATGTCCGGAACATATGTACGACGGACAACTACATAGTTTTCGCTTACTAAACTCACAAGGCATTATCCGCCCGCGGCTATAGTAGAAGACAGTTGCCCAAAGTGCCGCGCAATGTGATTGAACTCGAAGCCCCGTGATTGCAAAACCAGCTTCTTAACCACACAGCCATTCCTGTGACTATACCAGACATACACAAATCGGTGGTGACTAGCAATTATTTCTTGTAAGAGGCAGTTTAGCCACACACACACAATATATATACACATTCTTTGATTCTTTTACTTGTTTCAGTCATATGACTGCGGCCATGCTTGAGCACTGCCTTTAGTCAAGCAAATTGACCCCAGGACTTATTCTTTGTAAACCTAGTACTTATTCTATCGGTCTCTTATCCCGAACCGCTAAGTTACGGGGACATAAACACACCAACATCGGTTGTCAAGCGATGTTGGGTGGACAAATACACATACACAAACATGCACACACACAGACACACAAACATACACACACACACACACACACACACATACACACACACACACACACACACACACACACACACACACACACATATATTAAACGTAAATTGAAAAAAGAACACAAAGGATATCGCGGTACACGTGTTTCAAGCTTTATACACAATCTGTCATTACATCAGTATATATTGCTATTGCTGATATAAAAGATGGTTAAAAGCTATCTTCAGCCGCAAACATTTTCAGTCCCAAGATTACATCACAAAGGAAAAAGAAAAAGTCCACTTAGTATTATCCATTATAATAGGTTTCTCCTTTAAGCTGTAATATCTGCATAAATGTTCGTTGGATTTCAGAAATGTGCCCATACTGTACCACAATTCAGCATTGAGTGAATGTTAAATAGATTGGATTGTATTTAACTAGCGTGTATAAGATAGAAAGAGAAGATCAAAAATAAAAAATAAAATAAAAGTTAAAGAATAAAAAAATAAAATAAGAAATAAAATATAAAAGTAATAGAAGTCAAATCGAGAGTAATAGAAGTAAAAATAAGGATAATAAAGTTAGATACATATATAAATAAGATTTAGCAAAATTGGAATAAGATAACAAAAGAAATTATACACGCACACACACACAAACACACACACTCAGATGTGTAACATATGCATATATATATAACCGTATGTGAATCGTTGGCGATTTTCTTCCTCCGTCTTCCCTTCTATTGGACTTTCCATTCTTTCTGAAGAAGGGCGTCTGCTCGAAACGTCAAACTATCTTTCTTTCCTTTCCTTAGCGTCTGCTAATACTTTACATGTACCACATCTTCGCATTGTTGTTTTTTTTGTGTTTGATCGTTTTGGGATTTACTATATATATATATATATATATATAT
>NC_068993.1:37754335-37755101 GCF_001194135.2 Octopus bimaculoides | reverse complement strand
ATATATATATATATATATATATATATATATATATATATATATATGCGTATGCTTGCGTGTCAACAGCGACCACGGAAAGGCAGACAGAGAGAGGGGAAAAAGAATAACAGAAAGAGAAAAAGAGAGAGAGAGAGAGGTGAGCTGTTGTTCTTAAAGACATGCAGACACTGTCTCCATAACTCGGTCATTGCTTCGAGATTATTACGACTTTAGACAAGTGAAATAACGAAACGAATGAGAACAATATTTTACTAGCCTCAGGTTATAGATTGAAACAAGATACACACTAACATTCTCACAGTAATTACGCAAACCGCCATATGTATGTGTGTGTGTGCTTGTATGTGTGTGTGTGTGTGTGCATGAGTGTGTGTTCGTTTATTCTAGTTTCATGTGGTATGTCTATCTTTCTATTCTACGTTTCTTTCAGATTTCAGTTTGAACAAAGATTGTCTCCTGTTTAACAATGAACAACAAAACGACAATTGTGGTTTATTTCCATTGTGTGAAAGCAGTAATACCATGTGTGTGTGTATGTATATATATAGAGATATATATATATATTGATAGAAATGGTAACACAACAAAAGAATGAAAGAGACCTCGATATTATGTAAATAGAGGAATTTATCTGTAAATATAATGTGTCAATTATTTGGTAGCCATGATAAAACTCCGAGTTTCTGCCCCAACATCCGAAACTCGGAGTTTTATCATGGCTACCAAATAATTGTCACATATTATATATATATATATGTATGTATAT
>NC_068993.1:37752476-37753994 GCF_001194135.2 Octopus bimaculoides | reverse complement strand
ATATATATATATATATATATACACACACATACATATACATATATATGCATTTATGCACATATATATGTGTGTGCGTGTTTGTATACATATACATACATATTTATAGGTGTTTGTAATGGACTCACACATACATTAGAGATTTCCCCATGACAATTAATTTCACAAAAGCATGCACACGCACACACACACACACACACACACACATACACACACACACACACACACACATATATATATATATATATATATATATATATACACAAGGCAATTACGTGTGTGTATGTATGTGTGTGAGGAGGAGTGTATTTATATGTACGTGTATTTTTCTTTTTTGTTTTTGTGACAGTGTGTTCAACCTTACGCAGATGTGTATGTAATGTCCTCCAGTGAGCCATTAACTTACTCTGCCTATCCTTAAATAAGTTTGCTCATTCAAAAACAAAAATACAGGTAGATAAGCCTACACATACATGTACAAGCTATCACGCACTCACATACAGTAACAGATATACATTATACTCTTTCATTGTTACGTGTGTTATGATAGTCTCTATGGATTCACCTACTAATCGTGATTTACGAGATAGCTGAGTCATTCCGCTGAGCTTTATTTATTTCTGTTTTTTCAAATCGAACTTCCAAGGTCCTGATGGCCTACGTCAATATATTTCATGCTCGATATTTCTGACGCTTCGTTTATGAATGGAGTTGGGTAGCTGTTGTGTGGCAAGAAGTTTGCTTTTCAGTCACACGGTTCTGGGTTTTGTCCTTCTGCGCGATACCTTAGGCAAGTATCTTCTACTATAACCTCGGCCCGACAAATGTCCTGTGAGTGGATTTAGTTGGCAGAAACTGAAAGAAGCTCGCTGTATATATGTATGTATGTATGTATGTATACACACATGCATATAGTGTACTGTTCGGTGATGGTAAGATTAAAAATAAGTATTCCATCTGGTGATATATATATATATATAATTCAAATTTTCAGAAAACAACAGACGAAGGAACAACAAGTAGGTGTGTTAGTTTAACGCTCGGGAAGAATGGAAAAGTCTTTGACGTTCTGTGCCTATACTTCGAAAGAAAAGTTTAAGAGTAAAAAAACCAAAGAGAATGGAATAAAACGGAGAGAAATGTATAAGGATTAATAACCTACACCCTCACCCCTGCATCCCCCACCCTCGCATCTCTCACACCCCAACACTACCACACCACATCATGCCACACCACATCATGCCACCCCGCACCACGCACCACGACACCATACCACACACCACCACAACACAACATACCACACCACAACACAACACCACCACAACTAAACCACACCACACCATCACACCACAACACAACACACAACACACCATACATTACCGACCACACCACACCACCACACCACATGGCACCACCCTGCACACACTAGCTTTGACCACTTCCCAGCACCCACACCACACCACACACCACCACACCACATCACCCCGCACACACTAGCACTGACTACTTCCCAGCATCCAC
>NC_068993.1:37744245-37751856 GCF_001194135.2 Octopus bimaculoides | reverse complement strand
GAAAAAACAAAGGCGGGTCATTCGGAGATTTCTTCCCTCAGTCGAGTTCCAGATCATCTTTGCAGTTTCGGCTGGTTATACTCGAGACTGCTACAATCTGGCCAGCCCCATTTAAAAAAAAAAAAGGAGAAATGGTACAGAAATACAAATGCAAACAACCAGTGTCTTTCGACTAAGGACGAATTAAATTAAGCTGGCGCGTGTGAGAGACATAAGTGATGACAGGCATGGGAAGGAATATAGAGGTTGCACGGATATATATATATATATATGAGCGTGTGTGTGTCTTTGTTTGTCCCCCGCCACTGCTTTACAACTGATGTTGATGTGTTTACGTAACCGTAGCTTAGTGGTTCGGCAGTAACAGGCTTTTAAAAAAATGAAGTACTGAGGTTGATGCATTCGATTAAAAACTCTTCAATGTGGTGCCCCAGCATGGTCGCAGTCTAGTTGTGTAGCCAAAGATAAGCTCCTGGTGTACCCCGAAATAGATCTATTGGCTGTCCACAAAGTCATTAGATAAATAGAAACATTTATTAAAATCACAACGGCAGTCTGAAACATAAACATAACATTAATAAAACTATTAATATCTTTTATCTGTTATCTCTTACTCGTTACAGTATGGAGGTGCAATGGCCCAGTGATTAGGGCAGCGGACTCGTGATCGTTGGATCGCGGGTTCGATTCCCAGACAGTGCTTTGTGAGTGTTTATTGAGCGGCAATACCTAATGCTCCACGAAGCTTTGGCAGGGGGTAGCGGCGAACCCTACTGTACCCTTTCACCACAACTTTATTTGTTTCTTTTTCAATTGTGTCACGCTGAATCTCCCCGAGAACTACGTCAAGGGTACACGTGTCTGTGGAGTGCTCAGCCACTAGCAACGAAAATTGAGTTACCTCATCTTCTAAATTGTTCGTAATGACTTTTTGAAATTGTCTAAAGAATGTGAATCTCTTGTGTATAAGGTGGGATTCCACTGAAAAGTATTAAGTGAACCTGCAGCATGGTGTTCGACTGGATTCTTAATGTATAATGTTACTTAAATATTGATATTGGTTTTAAATCAGAGCCAGTAATTTCTGGGGTGGGGTTAAGTCGATTACATTGATCCTAGTACTCAAACGGTACTTATTTCATCGACATCGACATCGAAAGAATGTAAGGCAAAGTTGATCCCAGTGGCATTTGAACTCAGAACGTAAGGACGGATGAAATGCTGCTAAGCGTTTACCCTGGCAGCTCGCCGCCTTAATAACCAATTTTAATATTTATAGAGAAATATTAATGCACAAACACGCAACGCAGATTATTGATGTATGTATGTGTGAGTATGTGTTAGCGTGTATGTCTTTGCGTGCGTACGTGTGTGTGCCGAAACTATGATGATATTTGATCGGTAATTGAAGGATAATTGGGCACGTTTACCTCTATTCTTTGTGTGGGTGGGGGGTTCGTTTTTTGCCGTAAATTTCTGTCTTATTGGTGTGCACATACATATACACATCTATACATAGACAGACAGACAGACAGACAGACAGACAGACAGACAGACAGACAGACAGATAGATAGATAGATAGATAGATAGATAGATAGATAGATTTATAGAGAGCGATATAGATATGCAAATATACACACTTCTAAACGCAAAAAGATACTTTTGGAAACTTTAAAATTTTTCTATACATTTACTCGATCACCAAACAAGAAATCTCTTATATACTCTCTGAGTACAATAAAGAATATTAAAGACTGCTCGATGTTTCAAGAACGATATAAAAGCTAAGCAGCATAAGAGGAAAGGATAATAATAAAAGCATAACAACAAAATCTCAAACAGCATTTTCCTAATCTCTGATATCTTGCAATAGACACATCAAGTGAACAAGACGGGAAATTGGATGACATCAAACTAATTATTGTTGTTGTCGTTGTTGTTACTGTTCGCGTTATTGCTGATGTTGGCACACAAAAAAAAACTTCAATGATTTTTATGTTCCTCCTTAATCCCGCCATTAAGAATTTTGGTGCGCTTTTGATAAATAATTTTGTTTCATTTCTACAGTTAAAAAAGATAATCATAACACTAATTGTTTATATTAAAGTGACGATAGAAGCTAGAATATGCTGCAATCGTTGCTTGGTTGGGCGCAATGTGGATTTGCTTTATGAAAACATATTTCGTTGTATGTGGGAATAATAACTGAAGCAAAACCATCGAACATTTAACTGAAATATTTATTGCCAGACACAAGGACATTTACAGTTTATAACATTAACAATTACTGACTTGGAGAGAGAGGAAAACCTCACATCTGTAGAATTTATTTATAAAACTGTGTGAATGTCCAGTTCGGTTTTTCCAAGAACCTGGAGATGTCTGTATGAATGTTTTACAAGGCAGCGCCCCAGCATAGCGGCAGTCCAATGACTGAAACAGATAAAAGATAAATGTCTGGAACTGTTTGATGATAAGAATGGAAGCGCATGTTACTCAGTCACCTTCTGCGTTTAAAAAGCGCCGAAAGCTGTCTTTTATAAGATACAAGTACATTCTAGAAAACAACATCACGCCACAGCTTCACGCCGATGGGTTGCTTAATAGACCGATCACGTGAAACTGTTGTGATTCGCTCATAGTGTCTGACTGGTTATCCAGTGATTAGAGTTTCGAATCACCGCTACGGATACATAGACCAACAGCATTAAAGTGGCGGCGGCGGTGGATGACGTATTTTGTGGTGTTTAGTCGCGTAAATTTTATGTTCAGGGTTCAGTTCCGCCGGAGTCGATTTTTATCTTTTCATCTTTTCGAGATCGATTTAACATTTACTAATCGCTTATTAAAACCCAAGTCGATTTATTACAGCCTTCGAACTGCCACCGCACGTAAAAATACGTAGACTATATCTTAATTAGAAATTATCGTAATTATTGGTTTTGATATTGCCATTGTTGTTGTTACTGTTTGTTGTTAATTCCCAGATGGACCCTGATCGAGCAGACCTATGATCATAAGCGTTCCAGCCATCTCAGCTTTCATATGAGTAATTATGACTACATATCAATTCCTTTTATTTTTTCTTCTTATTTTTTTAATGATACGAAGTGATTTGAGGAAGGTTTGCTCATCATTTGTTGTAGCGTTAGTGATCTCATAAATGTTTCTACGTTATAGTAATTGCTCATATTTAAACTGATAGAGGGAAGGATAGTTCTAAGATAATTTACAACATATATTTTGACCATGTAACCAATCAACAACGTGGATCTGTGTTTACGAATAGATATTACACCGGCAACAACGTTTACAAACTTCATACCTGCATTAAGGTAAACTTTAACACAACTGCTTATTCCGCTAAAAAGCATCTGGAGAGATGCCATAGTGAGAACATCTTTGTCATTATGAAAGCCACAGTTTAGATATTAGATATTTGAAAAATGAAGCGTTTATTCTTACTAAAAAGAAAACAAAGAAACTAGCTAAATCCTGCCATCAACAACAGACAAAAGTTGTGCAACTCAAAATGTTTTATTCGACACTGCTAATCTGCGCCTGACGCTATCCATCCATCCCTACATATTTGTGTCGCGATTAGAACAAAGCTCTATCTCTGTTCTTGGTATTGGCTTCGAATTGATGAAATGTGGTAGTTTAAGGTAAAAGTGTAACTTTCGCAATGGTCTGGTTTTTCCTTTTTTTCTTTTTTTCGCTTTCACACTTTATCTCGAACACACACACACTCACAAATCCAATGGCTGAAACAAGTAAAAATAAAAGATAAAAGATATGTATGTACGTACGTATGTATGTATTTATGTATGTATGTGTGTATGTATGTATGTATATACGTATGCATGTATGCAGTATGTATTTGTGTAAGTATGTATGTATTCGTGTATACATGTATGTATGTACGTATGTATGTATCTACTTGTGCATGTACGTATGTATTTGTGTATATGTGTATGTATGTGTGTGTATGTATATATGTATGTGTTTGTATGTGTGTGTATGTATTATATATGTATGTATGTATGTATGTGTGTATGTGTATATATATATGTATATATTTGTGTATGTATGTATGTATTTGTGTATGTATGTGTGTATGTGTATATATGTATGTATGTATTTGTGTATGTACAACATACTAACCTACGTTGTAGATATACTAACATGACAATTTAACTACTTCACCGTACAATGAAAACATTACGAATAACTTTAACTGATTATTGGGAAGTATGTATGCATGTATGTATGTATGTATGTATGTATGGATGGATGGATGGATGGATGGATGGATTGACGGATGGATTGACAGATGGATTGACGGATGGATGGGTGGATGGGTGGATAAACGCATATCGTTGCTATTATGCAAAACTGTCGTAAGTACAAAACGTTGCCTTTTCAGAAAACGGAAAAGTAATTTTACCATTCTATAGCAAACTCGCTGTACTACACTTTGACAATTTTTGATATCTTGGCATCTGAAGCAGCTGGAGATACGATAGTTTGGCCAAAAGAACTGGCTATTGAAAAAAAACCCATTTAGTCAAATTTAGGCATACAGCAGTTTAACATAATAGCAACGATATGTATATACGAGATGGCAAACTTCCAGAATTTTAAGGGCATAGAAAAAAATTTCTTGCGGCATTCATTCCGGTTCTTTACGTTCTGAGTTCAAATCGCGCCAAAATTGATTTTCTTTTTCATCCTTTCGGGATCGATTAAATAAAGTATTTGTCAAGAACTGGGGTCGATGTAATCAACTAATCCCACTCCTTGAAATTTCTGGCCTTATGCTTAATGCGAAACCAACATACATACATACATACATACATACATACATGCATGCATACATACATACATGCATGCATGCATACATACATACATACATACATACATATATACATACATACATACATACATGCATGCATGCATACATATATACATACATACATACATACATACATACATACATACATACATACAGACCCCTGTCATCACTAGAACTATAAAAATCTGTAAAACTTTCCCAAAGTTTATCGTTTAGGTATATATGAGCATGTTTAGCCATGCAACTGTATGCATGAGAATACACACATAAAACAAAACATATCAATCTGGCAGAAAAGTTAGCACGCCGGGCGAAATACTTAACGGTATTTCGTCTGCCGCTACGTTCTGAGTTCAAATTCCGCCGAGGTCGATTTGCCTTTCATCCTTTCGGGGTCGATTAAATAAGTACCAGTTACGCACTGGGGTCGGTATTATCGACTTAATCCGTTTGTCTGTCCTTGTTTGTCCCCTCTGTGTGTAGCCCCTTGTGGGTAGTATAGAAATAATACATACATACATGCATACATATTGCTGTTGGCACTCCGTCGCTTACGACGACGAGGGTTCCAGTTGATCCGATCAACGGAACAGCCTGCTCGTGAAATTAACGTGCAAATGGCTGAGCACTCCACAGACACGTGTACCCTTAACGTAGTTCTCGGGGATATTCAGCGTGACACAGTGTGACAAGGCTGACCCTTTGAATTACAGGCACAACAGAAACAGGAAGTAATAGTGAGCGAAAGTTGTGGTGTAAGAGTACAGCAGGGTTCGCCACCATCCCCTGCCAGAGCCTCGTGGAGTCTTAGGTGTTTTCGCTCAATAAACACTCACAACGCCCGGTCTGGGAATCGAAACCACGATCTTATGACCGCGAGTCCGCTGCCATTACCATTGGGCCATTGCGTCTCTACAATACATACATACAAAAAATACCCTGTTGTTGGTGTTGAAATTCCAATGAAGGAACCTTGGATCTAGGTTAGAAACCAGTTCTTTCTCTACTGGCAAGAAATCTTGAAATAAAACTGAATGACATACATACATACATACTTACATACATGCATACATACATACATACATACATACATACAACCAAGTACTTGATGCACAAGCAGGATAGAGTAGCAGGAACATCAGTAAAATGTGACAATCGATGCATACTTTGTGGATTTAACACCGAAGATATCACCCACATCCAATTGGCCGAAAATGTCATCACAATATTATCTACCGATGAATCATGATGTTGTAGCTAGGACACTCTATGATGAAGTCCGTCGGAAGGATACCCCCCCCCCCGAGAACAAAGAAATAACAATCCACAGTATGGTTGAAGCCATAGCCACTCATAATGAAGGAGTACTGGTGAAATTTCCCTGTGAAAACCTCAGTAAAATGTAAGCACAACACACCTGATATAATGATTTGGGATAAAGAAGAGAAACTGTGTACAGTTGTGGAAATTAGCTGCCCAGCGGATGTTAGCATAAAGCTGAAGATCAGTGAAAAAGAAAATACCAACGCTGAAGTATCGGGAAATCTGTAGTTACACTATCCAGATTACAAGTTCAGGTTTATACCTGTAATTCCTGGGGGCCTGGGATATGTAACACACTGCCTAAATACGAATCCTGAGAAATTAAGCTTCTCAAAATCAGAAAGGAGAAAGCTAATTCGAAGACTATATATCCAATCCATCGCTGGAACTATAAAAATCTGTGAACCTTTCCAGAAGCTTATCATTTAAATATATACGAGCATGTCTAGATATGCAACTATATGCATGAGAATACTTACATAAAGCAAAACATACAAATTTGCACATATACATACATGCATAAATACATACATATATACGTACATACAAACAAAAATGCCCTGTTGTTAAAATTCCAATGAAGGAACCTTGGATCTAGGTTAGAAACCGGCTCTTTCTCTATTGGCAAAAAATCTTGAAATAGAACTGAACAAGGACATACATACATACGAACACGCACATATACGTACGTACATACATACATACATACATACATACATACATACATACGTACGTACGTACGTACGTACGCATCACACTCGCATAAGTATATCTACGTAGCTTTTAATAAATAAATAAATATTTCCCAGTTAGCTTGAAAAGTACTTAATTATACCATCAAATTAACAAGAATGTTCTGTAGTAAAATATATATATATATATATATATATATATATATATATATATATATGAAGCTTGGAGCAACTTGTTAGCGAAAATAGAGAAACTCACAAAAAGTGTAATTGAGATAAAATTATATTATCTACCACCCAAATCGAGTTACCAAACAAGGTCATTGTTCCCGTCAGTCAACTAAACATTGCCATGTTATTGAGTGCTTCATCAGATGTTGCGAACGGTTCAAGGCCGTTTATATACAGCATGAATCGACGAAACTGACAAAAGTCGTTAAGTAAATACTAATGAATTACTAACTGGTAAAAACAATGACGTTTTTCGGTGACTTGGTATAGACTGCACATATTGTAATTCTATATAATTAGAATTTGCTTTTTGGAGTGTCACTCGGTTTGGTGCATGCGCGCATGTGATGGGGGGGGGGTTGTATGCGTGAGGATGTGTGTGTGTGTGTATGCTTGTGTGTATGTGCGTGTGCTTGTGTGTTTGTGCGAGAGTATGTGTATGCATGTGCGTGTGTGTCTATGTGTGTGTGAGGGTCTTGGTGTGTTGGGGTGTGTGGTCAGGTAGTTTT
>NC_068993.1:37742546-37743791 GCF_001194135.2 Octopus bimaculoides | reverse complement strand
GACGGGCTTCTTTCAGTTTCCGTCTACCAAATCCACTCACAAGCTTTGGTCGGACCGAGGCTATAGTAGAAGACACTTGAGCAAGGTGCCACGCAGTGGGACTGAACCCGGAACCATATGATTGGGAAGCAAGATTCTTATCGCACAGCCACTCCTGCGCCTATGTATGTATGTATGTATGTACATATTTGTGTATTTTTAAAGTTGCATTTCGTTTGCGGCATCTTTTTCTAATATAATATCAAATGAAAGCATACCGGTCGAAGTAGCTCATTTGGAGTGCATTAGACTGAACACTTAAAGGCGCGCTGGATGAAACCCGCATTCCAACATCTGGTTTCTCGGCTGCCTTCTTTTTCCTTCTTCATATTCTATTTTCGTTCAAATTTTAGTTTCGGCCTTAAAGACTTATCTTTTCAATGATTTTATTTTCGCTCATTTCATCTCGGATTCGACCCCACTTTCATTTCAGGTCTCAACTATTCCATGTAAATTCTCCGTCTAACATTCAATAAATAATATTATATTGCACCAAATTCCTGGGACTGTCTACCATTTTCATGGTGCACGCATGGCTGTGTGGATGGCGCAGGCGTCGATGTGTTGTAAGAAATTTGCTTCCCAACTACAAGGTTCCGGGTTCAGTCCCTCTGCGTAACACCTTGAACAAATGTCTTCTACTATAGCCTCTTGCCGATCAAAACCTTGTGAGTGGATTTGATAGACGGAAACTGAAAGAAGCCTGTCCTTTTTGTGTGTGTGTGAGTGCGTGCGTATGTGTGTGTTTGTGTGTGTATGCATGTACGTATATGTGCGTCTTTGTTCGTCCCTCACCATCACTTGACAACTGATGGTGGTGTGTTTACGTTCCTGTAACTTAGCGCTTCGGCAATAGAGACGGATAGAATAAGTACCAGGCTTAAAAAAAAGTACTGGACTCGCCTTGTTCGACTAAAAATTCTTCAAGGCAGTGCTCCAGCACGGCCGCAGTCAAATGACTGAAACGGCAAAAGGATACTCGACAGGTATTATGTGTGTGCGTGTGTGTGTGTGTGTGTGTGTGTGTGTGTTTGTATGTGTGTGTATGTCTGTGTGTTTGTGTGTCTGTGTGTCTGTGTGTGTCTGTGTGTGTTTGTATGTATGTGTGTGTCTGTCTGTGTTTGTGTGTACTCGTATAGATAGATAGATGTGTGTATGCATTTACTCTTTTACTTGTATCAGTCATTAGACTCGCGACCATGCTGG
>NC_068993.1:37740914-37742536 GCF_001194135.2 Octopus bimaculoides | reverse complement strand
TGTGTGTTTGTGTGTCTGTGTGTCTGTGTGTGTCTGTGTGTGTTTGTATGTATGTGTGTGTCTGTCTGTGTTTGTGTGTACTCGTATAGATAGATAGATGTGTGTATGCATTTACTCTTTTACTTGTATCAGTCATTAGACTCGCGACCATGCTGGGGCACCGGCTCATATATATGTGTGTGTGTGTGCGTGCATAATGTTACTTTTTTCTTATCTCAAATATCTTTGTCTTGTCTTGCAATCATTTATTTGCCATCTATAACGTACTTATGTCGTGTACCTACACACCTTCACCCCACACCCGTTTTCTCTCCTTTCCCATCTCCCCCCTCCTCTCTCTCTCTCTAACGCTTCCCTTCTTTCTTTTCACAGACACACACACACACACACACACACACACACACACACATATATGTGTGAATGTGTGTGTGTGTGTGGCGGGTTGCGGTATATATGCATAATATCTATCAATCTATATAGATCCGTGTTTCTATCTACCTGTGTGTATGGGTGGTATGTCGATTATATTTCGCGCAATCAAATGTATGGTCAATTTTACTCAACAATGCCTTAAGAAAACAATGACGGAGTGTAAATGAATGGTTTAAATGTTACTTGATACCTTTCGTTGAATTACATGGTCTATTACTTCAAATGTCCATTTATCTTGCTTCAAAGGGAATTTAATCATGTGCTGGCATATTGAAATTAGTTCCGCTTTTGTTTTTCATTATTATTGTAGCGGAGGTGGTGAATGATGTTTATCTGCAGGACAAAGCTTACAACTACTTTGGCCAGTTGTAAATGTTTGTGCTGTGACCAGGATTGCCAATCTAATCTTGTGTTTATTCCTATATCTTTTGATCTCTAAATAAATTTGGAGAGTGATGTGGTATTTTCTGGATGTCACTGACAAATGGAGTTATGTTTGGAGCTGTCGAGTTTTGAATAGGTGCTCCTTGTAGCTGGCCACGTTATATTCCGGGAAGATCTCAGTATGAGATACAATCCTCTTTTTTTTTATTATATATTATCGTTATATCGTCAGTGACGATATATGACGTATGTAACAATATATCACAGTACCAAATATAACTCTATAACAATAAGCAATGCAACAAGAGTTGGTTATCCTATTCTAACCGTTCGCACAATAGCAATCCAATACTCCAACGCAAAGTCAATGCCGAAACTAACCCTCTCACAGTTCGACCTCAACTGTTTACTGACTCATCTATTTATAAGACGCGTCAAGTCCACTGACAGTCACGTGTGTGAGGGTTTCAGTTCACCTCACAACAATTATCAAGGATCAGAACTCTATATTTAGCTGATTTTGCTCTCGGTTTGATCGTCTTCTGACTCTCGATGACATAAGATATGCTTTACATGAATTAACGTTGACATTTATATTTTTGTACAGATGATGGGATTGCTGACCATTCGAGAAACCTTTGCTTTTAAGGGATATGAAACATATTTTATCGTTCACTTATTCCAAGCTGCTAAGTTACGCGGACGTAAACACACAGGCGCCGGTTGTCAACTGGTGATGGGGGAGAGAAATAGAGACACAAATACACACACATAGGTATGTAATATAATTATATATATATATATAT
>NC_068993.1:37737315-37739801 GCF_001194135.2 Octopus bimaculoides | reverse complement strand
TATATATATATATATATATATATATATATATATATATATGATGAGCCTGTTTCAGTTTCCGTCTACCAAATTCACGCCAAAGGCTATTGGAAAAGATATGTACCCAAGGTGCCGTGCAATGGGATTGAACCCGGACCCATGTAGTTGAGAAGGAAGCTTCTTAACATACAACCACATGAATATATATGTATCTAACATAATTTGCATATGCATAATGCATACATGAACGAATATACATTATATATGCATACATACAAATATATACATAGTACCCACCTACCTACATACACACATACATGCATACATACATACATACATACATACACACGCACACAGACATACACATATACACACGCACGCGCACGCACATACGCATGCCCACACGCACATACACGCACACATACACAAACACATATATACATAGGTATGTATTTATGTATGTACATATATATATATATACACACACACTCACACGCGCGCACAGTTATATGCATAAGGGATCGCACACACGTGCATACACACATATTCGTTTAACAATTTTTATGCTAGAAGCTAAAATTAAACCGTCAATGTTACCAAATGTTCCAAGCCGTTAGAAACTCGTGGTATAAAGAGCATTTATTAACTAACAGGATATGTGTGTGTAAGCCTTTATAATCCGGAATTACATGACAAATATGATTGGCGGACTGAGAGAATCTCATTGCTGAAATGAACGTGTGATATGCAAAGACACACATGTATGTATAAATGTATGCATATATGTATGTACTTATATGTCTGTATATGTACACACACACACACACACACACACACACACATATGTATATACTTATATATATATATAGTTGCCCAAAATTCCATGAGTTAGAAAAGTCAGGGACTCATAGATTAAGTGATATTATTATAACTCATTGCGTTCAAATTCATCGAGGTCAACTTTGCCTTTCGTCCTTTTGGGGTAGATAAGATAAGTATTAGTCCAGCATCCACTCCCCAGAACTTTCAGATTGTTATTATTATTATTATTATTATTATTATTATTATTATTATTATTATTATTATTATTATTATTATCATCATCATCATCATCACCATCATCATTATTAAGGCAGTGAGCTGACAGAATTGTTAGCACGTCGGGGAAAACGCTTAGCGGCATTTCGTCCGTCTCTTACGTTCTGAGTTGAAATTCCATCGAGGTCGACTTTGCCTTTTATCTTTTCGGTGTCGATAACATAATTCCCAGTTCAGTACTGGCGTCGATGTGATCGACATACCCCTCACTCGAAATTGCTGGTCTTGTGCCAAAATTTGAAACCAGTGTTCTCAATATGTGGTATAAAATTGAAATGAAGGCGTCGAAACAATAAGAGTATAAAGATAATGAAGGATACCGGATACCGAGTCATTGTAGGATATTTGTACTCACACAGTCCCACATACAGACCTCATGACATAAAATAAAGTTAGACAAACATATAAATATACAGTATACTGACACACACATTATTATATAACAAAGAATATACACACATGCATACACGCGCACACATGCATCAATACAGATACACGTGCATTTACAAACAGCCGTCAAGAAAACTTTGAAGTCCCTGTCAACGTTTACATATATAAATGTGCGTGTGTGTGTGTGTGTGTGTGTGTGTGTGTGTGTGTGTGTTCTTGATTATTAAAAAAAAACACAGCAGGCGCAGGAGTGGCTGTGTGGTAAGTAGCTTGCTTACCAATCCCTGGTTCCGGGTTCAGTCCCACTGCGTGGCATCTTGGCATATGTCTTCTACTGTAGCCTCGGACCGACCAAAGCCTTGTGAGTCGATTTGGTAGACGGAAACTGAAAGAAGCTCGTCGTATATATGTATATGTATGTATGTGTGTGTGTGTCTGTGTTTGTCCCCCCCCCCAACATCGCTTGACAACCGATGCTAGTATGTTTACATCCCCGTAACTTAGCGGTTCGGCAAAAAGAGACCGATAGAATAAGTACTAGGCTTACAAAGAAAAAGTCCTGGGGTCGATTTTCCCGACAAAAGGTGGTGCTCCAGAATGGTCACAGTCAAATGACTGAAACAAGTTAAACAGTAAACAGTAACAATAAACAGTAAAGGACGTGACAAAATAGTGTGGAGTCAAATAGTTATTTTACAAAACGTGATGTATATATATTGTTATATTTTGTGATGGTCATTTTTTTCTTGCCAAATAAATACACGCAATACACATTCGTTCTTCATTTGTTTATTGGACATAAAATAAGAACGATAATAAACGAGTGAAGAACCAATATATACTGTGTAGGTTTATTCGGCAAGAAAAAAAGATGACTATCCGAAATATAACAATATCTGTTTCAACACACGGTCTCACATCAGGGATCTTACAAAACAAATTCATAAACGTAAGGTGTACATACATACATACATATATACATACAGACAGACAGACAGACATAGATATAGATACATATA
>NC_068993.1:37736393-37737186 GCF_001194135.2 Octopus bimaculoides | reverse complement strand
TATATATACATGTATGTATTTATATAGTTATACATGTACACATATTTACAGATAAATGCATACCTACATATCTTCATATGTGCACATGTAGGTATGTGTGGATGTATGCATACATTTAGGTCTGTGTTTGTCGGTATACATGCATATATGTATATCTGTATGTATATATTTATATGTATGTATGTATGTATGTATGTATATGCCTATGTAGGTATATTCAAGACCCGTGAAAGTATCTTTACGCTCCAACAGGATCAGATGCCGTATACGATTGGGCAATTGAGAACAAGGTTCCCTTCAAGTCCACAAAAAAAACCCCGTGTCCCTAGTTACGGACACAAACTCACCCACCAATGGCTCTATCCTGTCTCCCAACAAGCAATCCATTCAAAACACTGATTCTTTGCTAATTAACTCCAAGAATAGCAGCGTCTGTTCATGCATAACCAGAACCAACCACAGGACTGTCAACGAGACCGTGTCTATGTAGACAAATTTCACTCAAATCACTATCTATTATCTTTTAAAACGACACATTAAAGAATGTAGTCCTTGATACATCATGCTAAAAATGAAGATGAGAAGCGGTTACAGGTGGAGCATATAAATCTACTTGATCTTGGCTGAAAAACAAATAAAAACAACAACGACAACACAATTTCTCCACGATCTATCTATCTATCTATCTACCTATCTATCTATCTATTTAATTAACTACGCATACATAGAAACATACATACATACATATGTATACACACATACATACATACATACATAAATACATATATATATA
>NC_068993.1:37732856-37735991 GCF_001194135.2 Octopus bimaculoides | reverse complement strand
GCACATATATATATATATATATATATATATATATACATATACATATATAAATACAATTATGTATATGGCTAGCTAGTTAGACAGACAGACAAGTAGATAGATAGATATATATATATATATATAGATAGATAGATAGATAGATAGATAGATAGATAGATAGATAGATAGATAGAACCTCTTTTCTTTTTGTTCTTAGTCACTCCTAGACATTCTTCAAGTATTCGAAGAAGGATTATATCCGAAATGTTTTACTTTCACTCTAAAATATTTACTCTAATTTTTTCCTTCGTTGGGCGTCAACCTAATATTATTAATTTCAAATTTTGACACAAGACCACCAGTTTCAGGGAAGGAGTTAAGTTGATAACATCAACCCTAGTAATCAACTGGTATTTATTTTATCGGCTCTGAATAGTTCCTAATGCACTTGTAACTACAGGAAGACATTTTGTCTGATCTTTTCATAGCCTCAATAACTCAATGTACGATACAAGGAGTTTATGAAAAGTCTTGGGCCTCAAAAAACAAAACATGGTACAAGACTTCTGATGAAGGTACAAGACATCAAGGCTCAAAGGTTTTGAAGACTCAAAACTTTTCATATACCCCTCATAAGTACTTTGCTATTTTCTCTATACCTCTAATAACATCTGACTGCTTCTCAACTTAGTCAGAGCGTTGCACTCTGCTCTTCATTGAAAAAAGACTTGTTACCGAATCTTTCTTGGATAGAATCATCACAAGTGATGAAACTGGCTTCTCTAATATCATATCCAATGAAAACGGCAATGGCTAGAACCCGATGGAAAGGGAAGATCCACACGGAGAAAGTTATGCTCTGTGTTTGATGGGATATGAAGGATGTTGTTTATCATGAAGTGTTAAACCAAAACGAAACAGTTAGAGGGTTAATGTAGAGAAATATTGTCGTTAATTGGAAGAATTGTAGAAAAGTTGGCAGAAAAATGGGTCATCATTGATCAATCGTAAAAGGTTGTTACTCTTACATAATGCAAAAATGACATATTGCCCAAGTCTGTCAGGAGAAGATTATGGCACTAAATATGGAAATTTTGCCTAATCTTCCTCACTCTTCTGACCTTGCTCCATCTGTCTGTCAGCTTTTCCGATCACTGCAACATTATTTAGAGGCAAACCATTTTTTGCAAACAACTTGCAGTTGAAAACTCCGCATACCGGATGCTAGCAAGCTTATGGGGTTATCAGTGGAGAACGCGCGCTGTTTCGGAGCCTTCTTCTCTCGACGACATCATTGCGCACCGACCTCCTTCACTGAAATGAGGCCCTGCTTGCCAGTTCAACTGGTTATTAAGCTTCGCTCAATATGCATCTAGCCATCACCCATCGTCTCTTTTTAACTAAATCCAGTGGTTTACCTTCTCCACTGCAGTGTGTATAGCACTCATGTTGGTATTTATTTATTAATTTTGAAGAGGTTAAGAATGACACTGTTTTTTTTTTGTTTTTTGTTTTTTTTTGCTTTTAAACCTGAAGCATTTTGTTCTCCATGGATCTACAGTTCTCCAAACAGAAGGGATTATGTTATCGAGAATAGAGGTAAGTATCATCTTGTTTAAATGTACCAGTTAAGACCAAAGAAATATTTATTTCTATCCCATCTTGAAATGGAACAGGACTTTCTTTCTAGCCTGATAATATCTCCTATACGACACCCTTGGGGCAAATAAAAGAGCATTATTATTATCATTATTATTATTATTATTATTATTATTATTATTATTGTTGTTGTTGTTGTTGTTGTTGTTGTTGTTGTTATTATTATTATTATTTTATTATCATTATGATTATATTTTAAAAAGGATTGACTTAACTCTTCACAAAGGCAAACAGTCAAGAGCGCGATTCGATTGTAACAGATATTTTATTGGTTGAACGATATTTCAACAATAAGTCAAGTTCAAAATAAGAAGTGATAAAAATTCAAAATTACAGAAATTTTAATTTAAAGTCTGAACGAGAGCAACCCGCGTCAACAGGTTGATGGAATGCCATCATCAGTCTTTAAGTTTCAATTTTATAACAGGGGAAAAGAAAAATACAGAAAAAGAAGACAGAAAAAAAAAGGAAAGAAAAAAAGAAAAGGAAAAAGAAGAATATTTAATCAAACAATTTTGTATAAATTTGATGATGTTCTGTCATTTTATTCATTCCTCCAGGGCGTGATGTTAATAACCCGCACAAACATATTTCTCCTCATGCATTCTGAGAAGTGAAAGTGAAGCAGATTCAGAATATTTTCTGAGAATATGCACTTTCAAGTCTTTTTCATAATCGCAGCCGCTTGAAACGAAATGTTCGGCAAGTTCTGTCGAACTACTGTTATTGTGCCTGTCGTCGAATAAATATTTTGTTTATTTGTTCTGTTGTACAACCAACATAAATCGAGTTGAGTTTCGTTCATTTTGCCGCGTACACCAAATGGGAATCTCTACATGTCCCCCCTTCTGTATAAATCATAACATTTCTGTTATAATTCCTGATGAAATTCACTTCACTCATGTTGTTGCACAATGAACAGGGTTCTTGCGGCTGTTCTTTAAGATACAACGTGCAGATACTTCAATGTTCGTTTTCTTTGAGTCAAATATAGAGGTCAATAATTCTCTTATATTTTTATTCCGTCTAAAGGCTACAATAGGCGGCTGAGGAAATATCTGTTTGAAACGAGGATATTTTTTCGCCACATGCTGGTAACTTTCATGCAACACTTTTGAAATGCCAGCGAAATTTCGGTGCCGGTTAATCGACTATCTCCCTACTACAAAGTTTCAGGGCCTTGTGCCTATAGTAGAAAGGATTATTATTATTATTATTATTTTATGTTTGACTTTTGTTTTGCATTTGTACAAGTTGGATCCAAGTCTCACCCAGAGACCTCAAGAGACAACAAGTTAGAAGTTCATGTAGGTGTTATGCCTAGGGTACCATATATTGGGATTTGTACAGTTTTGTTCAAGTGAATGTTTAAGAAACCATAAGAAAATTATGTGTTTGCTTTAAAATTTGAGATCACATAGACAGTATTTTACGTAGGATATGGGCAGTTCCCATGAGCACTATTTTTTGAACTTCAGCCATTTTGGGGTTTCCTGG
>NC_068993.1:37731553-37732564 GCF_001194135.2 Octopus bimaculoides | reverse complement strand
CAAGTACTGGGGGTGGTTTGTGTTCCCACCAGTTTTTATCATGGGGCAAGTCCAGGTTTTTGCATATTACCCAATGAATATATTGTGCAGCTCTATCATGCCTGTTGAGATACTCTGTAGGCGCAAGCAGACTGCACATGGAGACAACATGATCGATGGTCTCATTTTGTTGTTGGCATATACGACATATTATTATTATTATTATTATTATTATTATTATTATTATTATTATTATTATTATTTTAAGGGGGTCAACTGGCAGAATCGTTAGCACGCCGGGCAAAATGCTTAGCGGCATTTTGTCCGTCTTCAGGTTCCGAGTTCAAATGCCGCCGGGATCGGATTTATCTTTCATCCTTTCGGGATCGGTAGAATAAGCACCAAGTGAACAGTGGGAGTAATATAATCTACTCACTCCTTCGCCCGACCTTGCTGGCCTTGTACCAAAATTTGAAATCATTATTATTATTTTTATCATTATTTTACCGTTATTTTTATATTCATTATTATTATTATTATTATTATTATTATTAGTAGTAGTAGTAGTAGTAGTAGTAGTAGTAGTAGTAGTAGTAGTAGACGGCAAGCTGGTAGAAACGTTATCACGCTGGACGAAATGCTTAGTGGTATTTCGCTCGTCGCTACGTTCTGAGTTCAAATTCCGCCGATGTCAACTTTGCCTTTCGTCCTTTCGGAGTCGATGAAATAAATACCAGTTGAGTACTGGAGGGTCGATGTAATTGACTTAACCCCTCCCAGAGTTTCAGACCTTGCGTCTATAGTAGAAAAAATTATTATTATTATTATTATTATTATTATTATTAGTTGTTGTTGTTGTTGTTGTTGTTGTTAATTTTATTCTGGAAAGCACGACAACGCAGGCTGCACCCAATGTGTTCACTGTTGAGTGGGTCCAATTAAAGAGATATAAGCAACAAACTGTACATGTTCATTCTTCCGTTTTGATTCATTATAACAACGCCGTCCTCAAGCACTTCATTGTTCGCTTCT
>NC_068993.1:37726687-37728939 GCF_001194135.2 Octopus bimaculoides | reverse complement strand
GTGAGGTGGGTTGATAGTTGTTGTTGGTATTGCTGTTTGGTCTGAGTCAGCTCTGCTTCAGCAGTCTCACGATCGACGGTGTTCCAGCTGTGACCTTCCCATCTGTATTTTGTTAACTATAACACATTCTAAACTATGCAGTCAAATGTGTTCTTCATCTGTTAAAACGGTAGAATGTGATTTATGGGAGATTTAGCAACTATTTCTAACAGAATGAGTGACAATGTAGCGGCTCCATTATTGTCACAAATTCTTAAACGTTGATAGTGTTTATACTCGGATCAACCCAAATATGGCCCATTTATAATGAAAGACTCTCCCACCGTGACGCTCCTATTGTCTATTCATATGCTCTATATCCAGGACTACATTATCCAACGCTGCTTTGTTGGCAGCAAATTGGGGTGAGTCGTAGAAGAAGAGGACAAAAATACCTGGCTGCTTTGCTTCTGGTGCTCTGAGTTCAAACTCTGCCGAGGTCCAATTCATCTTTCATTCACACCATCTCACCACCACGAGGAGGATTGATAAATAAAGTACCGATCGAGGACAGCAGATAGACAGAATGGCCATGTTGTTTTTGTTCCATTTCTTCGCACTTTGAGTTCTTAGTTGGCAGACAATTTATCGCTTGATGTGGTAGAATCATCTGGTGATCCTAGGCTAACCTATAAGGATGTTCCACTCTGTTGCAAGGTTTCAGGTACTGTCTCTGGCTTGGGGATAACTTTCCTCTCCTTCTTACAATCCCCAGAAGCCCTGGAAAACATTATGGATTACTTGGACTTATACTTTTCTCTCCATTTTGAAGAACACCCCCCATAACTAGGCAGAGTAACGTGCAGCCTCGGCACCATCGCAATGAAGGAAACGTCCACTTCGAATCGGAAATCGTAATCTTTTAGCTTATCCAACACATGCTCTTCACTCTCTTTCTCGCCGTCTCTCTTGTTTTCTATTTTCTTTACTCCTGTTTCAACCTTCCATTCGGCTTCTCCACCTCTGTCTCTCTCTATATCTCCCTTTTTGTTGCTCTATAGTAGGGAAGGGAAGGGAAAGAGAGTAAAAGGGAGCAGAAAACCGGAAGAGAGTAAATCAGTCCACCATATTTACATGATGTTACACAGAAGACGGAAATAGGAGACTCCCATTTACAATGATTGTAGTTAATTATTTGATAGTCAAGCCGACTGCACAGATACACACATGCGCACATATACATTCACTATGCGTATATGAATACGCACATACATACATACATACATACATACATACATACATACAAATATTCATACATACCTCCGTTCACATACATATATGCATACGTATATACATAGATAATTGTACACACGTACATATATACATACACACATATACATGCATACTTACATAAACACATACATACATACATACATAAGCACACACACACACACACATACATATTCACATACATACATACATATATGCATACATGCATATATATACACATATATAAGTACACACGCTTAAACAATACGCATATTTATCTACACATACAAATTTCCATGAAAAAGTTATATCTCCGCACGCACAGACACACACGCACACACACACACACACACACACACACACACACACACACACACACACACACACACACACACACACACACACACACACACTTATGCACTCTTAGACACATACACATTCTTACAAATCCTCACATATATACACGCACAATTGCAGCTGTCTATCAACATAGACAACACTCACGAACATCAGATAGAAATTTGCAGTCAATAGACAGAGAGAGAGAAAGAGGGGGTGGCAAGAGGAGAGAGAGGAGGAAGGGAGAGAAAGAAAAAAAGAAAGAAAGAATAGAATAAGAGCACGGTCAAAAAGCAAGAAAGCAAGAGAGCAAAAACCTCTGTCTGTGTGGGGGTGAGTGGGGGCAATATGTGTGCATCAGGGATGTAATGTGTGTGTATGTGTATGTGTGTGTGTGTGTATGTGTGTGTGCGTGTGCGAGCATGGGCGTGTATGTATGTGAGTGTATGTCCGGACGCGTATGTGAGTGTGTACAGATAATAACAGAGACCAGAAATTATGGTTCATATATTCATGAAATTATATACATAGTTACCTGTCTATTCAGGTGCATGTATGTTTTATTTATGTGCATACAAATCTGTCTGTCTATGTATATGCTTGTGGAAATATATCTGCATATATATATATATATATATATATATATATATATATATATATATATA
>NC_068993.1:37723117-37725795 GCF_001194135.2 Octopus bimaculoides | reverse complement strand
TATATATATATATATATATATATATATATATATGTGTGTGTGTGTGAGTGTGTGTGTGTGTATAGACGCACACATATATGCATACACACGGACACACGGACACACACATAATTATTATTTGTACTTGCATTTTGCAGTTCCCTGTTCCACTGTTGTGGTGAATTTATTGCTATAATATGTGTGTGTACATATTCATATATATAATTTACAAAGTATTTTATTTATCCTTTATTTTTTTGCTTTTGTTTTCTTTCAGTTTATTTTGTTGGCGCGTTTGTTTTGTTGTATGTTTTTAATGTTGTTTTGTTCCTTTATTTGTTATTTGTTATTATCTTGGTCGGCATTTGGGTTTCTTTTTCTTGTTTTTCGATTTTGCTTCATTTATTTATTACTTTCTGATTATATCTGATGTTATTTTTTCTGTTGTTGGTTGTTCCGATTTGTTGACGTTGTTGTTGTTACTGTCATTATTTTCATTATTACTATTATTAACATTAATAAGATTATTCAAATTTCAATCCTCACGCTATTAATGCTAATAACGTTGCTTTCGTTGTTGTCATCATCGTCGTTGTCGTCGGTGTCTTTATCATCATCATCAGCTGCAGCAGCATTATCATCGTCATCATCGTCATAAGTAATGTTATTATTGTAGCTGCTGTTATTTTCAATAGACAAGTGAACTCTCGAAACATTTTTATGGTATTTGATAATCAATGCCCAATTTTACGCTCTTGCTAGGACGTACATTAGGTTTACATTGCGATTATGATTATTTATTTATTTTTTTATCTCTTTATTATTATTATTATCATTATTATTATTATTATTATTATTATTATTATTATTATTATTATTATTATTATTATTTTATATACGCACAATAGATTAAACAGTTAGAAAAGAAAAATTCCCAAACATCGGGCTACAACAAGTAACCTTAGATGCCAAGAACCCTCCTATGTATTCTAGCTGTCCCTAATAACACTGTTTTCTGGGGCTATGCTAAACTAGGTTTTACATCTCTTTCCTTTATCTATCTGTTCAAATCTTTACGGATGGTTCCTAACGCGCCTATAGCAACAGGGATACATTATTATTATTATTATTATTATTATTATTATTATTATTATTATTATTATTATTATTATTATTATTATTATCATTAAACTATGAATCAAAACCGTAGCCTTCACTTGCAAGCGAGTGTGACCTAGTTGCATTTATCATGGTTCCCACCAATTGTTTTAGATGCTTGTATAGTCGTAGGCAAATTATAGACACCGTTTCGGGTTTCCCACTCCTGATCCCGATGAATATGTATAAAGTGACAGTTAAAAGGAGAAAATGTTGCTTCAGAACTTCGTCGGTTTTCATTTCCAGCTGAGCAGATTGAAGAAATCCGAAATCTAACGCCTTACTCAAGGACTCAGTGCATCCCAATGGCTCAGGAATCGAACTCACACCCTATGTGCATGAGCCAAACCCCGTAGCCTTTAGGCTATACGCCTTCATATATTATAATAAAGTCAATCTGAATAAAAAATTACTTTTTATCGAGAGCTCGGAACTCGTGTTCCATACATTTGAGTGCTACGGACTGGCAGACGGTTAGAGCAGCGGACACAATGCTTACCTGTATTTCTTATTGTTCTTTACGTTAACACCAAATTCCTGCCGAGTTCAACTTTGCCCTGCATCCTTCTGGGATCGAGAAAATATAGTATCACTCAAGTAATGGAGCCAATGGTATCGACTTACTCCTCCCTCAAAACTTGCTGGCCCCGAGCCTAAATTATAAAAAGCATAAACAGACGAACAGCAAAGAAAACGCTAACAATATCAACAACAACAACAACAGCAACAGCGACAACACTATCAGAGACGACGGCATATGATCTTTTGCAATTGTTATGAATCATAAGAAACTTCTCGATATGAGGCAATTCAGGGAAAGGCAATGAAAGGAATGTGATTTGTCTAGAAAGGTAATACTTCCATTCCCGAAGAAATTTACTCAGAGGATAGGGAGGAAGAAGGTAATTTGCTTCTGATTTTCAAACAAGGTGGAAGGTTCTCATATGCCCTTGAAGGAGGACTTACATGAAGCTTTACCCGACAAGCAAGAGGAAGTGTGCTCTTCTCGGCACGAGGCAAAGCACAGCCTGTAGCACAGGGGAAAGGGATTTGAAGAGTCACAGATAAAAAATGTTGATAGTGACGTTGCTCTTGACGTTTTGTCAACATTGCATCTCAAAAACGGCCGTCGAATTTCTTCATATTGACGTTATAACCCTCTATAAACATTTCTTCGGAACTCTTCTAAACTTTTAAATCCATAATCTGGATTTCTCGCTACTGCCGATGTATCTTCCGGCTTTTAATCCTTATTTCAACGTTTTGTAACCTTAAATTAAAATGTTATTATGATTTTTAATTGATATATTAACCTTTATTCATTTATCCTTTTCACGTACATTTTTATCTCATATAACACTTATTTCTTTATAAATAAAGATATATAGATATGTTACTTGTCTTGATGCAATCTTATGTTATATGTATTTATTATGTTGATGTAAATCATAAATATAAAATGATCATCTAAATTTTTGTCTCTTATACCAAGTTATATAATGTCTAACGTCTCGGGTTCGATATTAGCACGTCCAAGCATA
>NC_068993.1:37719439-37723043 GCF_001194135.2 Octopus bimaculoides | reverse complement strand
TATAATCTAATATAATATGATGTGTGTGTGTGTGTGTGTGTATGTATATATTTTACTTGTTTCGGTCATTACATTACGGCCTTGCTGGGGCATTACCTTGTAGAATTTTGCAGACGAATGTGTCGACTGCAGTACTTATTTTTTGTTAAGCTGATACTTATTGCATCAGTCTCTTTTTGCCGAACAGCTAAGTTAAAGGGACGTAAACACGCCAACACCGGTTGTCAAGTGGCAGTGGGGGACAAACATAGACACGAAGACACACACTCATGTATATATACATATATACATATATATATATATATATATACATATATATATATGTATATATATACACATATATATATTTATATACATACATGCATATATATACATGCATATATATATACATACATACACACAAACACACACACACATATATAAGGGGCTTCTTTTAGTTTCCGTCTACGAAGTCCACTCAAAAGATTTGTCGGCTCGAGACTATAGTGGAAGACATTTGCCCAAGGTGCCACGCAGTGGGACAGAACCCGAAACGATGTGGTTCAGAAACAAGCTTCTTACCACATAGCCATGTCTGTGCTACACACTCACACGCGCATGCACACACACACATATGCACGTATACGCGCGCACATGTACACACACACATACACACATATAAATATACATACATATATAATATATATATATATAGAGAGAGAGAGAGAATGTGATGTATGTATGTATGTATTATGTATGTATGTGTGTGTGTATGTATGTATGTATGTATGTATGTATGTATGTATGTATATGCATATATGCACCTATATACTCTATTCTCCCATATATACTCTTGAATCTTCTTCCAAATCATTTATATATCGGCCGCATCCTATGACTATAATTATCTAAAAAAAATGAATTAAACAAACAAACGGATATAAACTACTTCTTAGTTGATGCCATATCTTGAAAGAAATCGGAGAGGAAGAGAGCGGGGTGGGGTGGAAGATATCAAGGGAAGTGCAGATTACGAAGAAAAAGATTTGCAGAATGAGGAACGGTCGATGCTGGAACTTGGTAGCACCTTCAGTTTTGTTCGCGGTTTGTAATTTTGTCTGTTAGCGGTGTGAACCAGTGCAAAACATAGACTTGTGGTCAGAGATGCACTTGACATTTATCTCTGTTTTATCTTATCTCCCTTTCTCTCTTTCCTTGTTTATTTTTGTTGGAAGATGTAGTTAACAATGGCGGTGATGGAGCTGGTTAGGAGATGGTAGTGGTGGTGGCGGTACCAACCAGCAGTATGTAGTCTATATTATTAAGATTAACATTATTGAAGAATATCTTTAAGTATGTATGCACGTGTGTATTTATAAATATTATAAGCACATACGTAAATATACATATAAAATTGATTAGCCCTCTGGTCAGATACCCAAGAGATGGTTGAATGGTTTAAGCTTCTAGAAATTAGTAAGAATTGTATATCTTGCAACTAGGTATAGTGAACTATTATATCACTATTAACCCGATCGTCCTTAATAAAACCCTGATTTATAACATGAGAAATTCCGATTCGTCCCCACGTGAAATAGATATAATACTTGCTGCGCGAGCGACTTTAGTAGATTTTGATTGCACATTATGAAGTAGATTAGATGCTTTTGATATAACAATGGGGTCATCTGACTCTGCACAGGTCACTGACCTAATCATGTGTGTGTGTGTGTGTGTGAGTGTGTGTTTGTGTGTGTGAGTGTGTGTGTGTGTGAGAGTGTGTGTGTGTGCGTGTGTATGTGTGAGTGTGTGTGCGTTTGTGTGTGTGTGTGTTTGTATGTGTGTGTGTCTGTCTATGTGTGCACAAATTCCTTGAAATTTTAGTAAGAATCATAGTGTGGAAGACAGTGACACATCTGAACAGTGAAACAGTCCTGCTCCCAGATTCATCTCCTAAGAATATTAAACCTCTTTGGTACACTTATTTTTCTAGCTCTCAACCTTCGCGGTTACCACTTCCATTCGCAGGCACATCTCGTATTTTAAAGTTTTTGTGAAATAAAGAACCTGTGGTGACGTGGAATCCATTCTCCTACCTTACCTGACACTAACAACAGAGATACCAGGTGACAAATAACATAAAGTTATTATTTCACAATTCCTGCAATTTCATAAAATGCCCCTAACGGTTCCTCGATTCTTCTAACCCAATGTTTTTCGACCGGGGTTCATAAAGTTTTTTGAGGTCCTTGTCAGATTTTGTGGTTAAAATTTGTGCAATAAACTGGTTATACTTCTGCAACACTCGAAATATTTTAACATCTCTTAATACAATATCTAATAAATTTTGATTATGAAAATATAATCGGATTTTTAAAACCTAGAATGCCTATGAGGGTCCACTGGAATCAAATAGGAAGCAGAGGGATTCTTAGGTAAAAAATGGTTGGGAGCCACAATTTTAATCATTATCACCAATGGTTAAATCTGAAAAAACAGACTTTTGATCAAAGGCTTTCTAGTTATCACATTCCTGCCCTTTTTGTAGATATTTGTGTGTATTTTCGAATAACAGTTATCTAGCATTTATTTATTTACTTATTTATTTGTTTATTTATTTATTTTGGCTAAGACTGTAGGGAATGGTTTGAGAGAGATTTGATTGCTATTTCTAGCAAGTCGATCGAGCGAGCAGCTAGCGGTTCTCTCGTGAGCTGGAGGACATTTGACTGAAGCCAGATCTCTTAAGTTTCCATCTTAAAGGCATGAAGATGGGATGGTCATGGCTGGAGCGCATTTGGTTACTGGTGCATTCGCTTAAGGCTAATCTTAAGCTGAGCAACGTAACTAGAACATAACTACAACAACAACAACTACTACAACTACTACCTCTGCTCCTGCTGCTGTTGCTGCTACTGCTACTACTACTACTACTACTACTACTACTACTACTACTACTACTACTACTATAGTTGTTACCACTCCTTGGCATTCTCCCTCCTTCCACATAAGTACCACAGACACAGAGTCTGAATTTTGTCTTTTTTATTACTATTTTGACCTGTCAGCGCTAATTAAATATCCACATATATTTGTACCCCTGACTAGTGGAGCTATATTGACTCGCCAAGTACTCTTGACATCTTTAGTACCTCCAGACCAACTTTAACCCAACGGGTCATTGCCTCCGTCTGCATCAGACCATCTCATTAATAATGTCCATTTAGGTCTAATGATGCTTGCATTCAACTCCCACACTGCTTCTCCTCCGTGTAACTGCCTAATATATCACGTCGCCTAACTGGACCTAGTTCTATCCATCTTTGGCAGCAAATGTGTTTCACTTGTAAACATTTGGAATATGTAAGAGAGTGACTTATTTACACTGTGTAACCTGACTTTTGTGGTCAATATAAAGATCCTCACCCGGGAACAAAAAAAAAATAATAATAACCAGCCTGGGGCATTCGCTTAAGGCTAATCTTAAGCTGAGCAACGTAACTAGAACATAACTACAACAACAACAACTACTACAACTACTACCTCTGCTCCTGCTGCTGTTGCTGCTACTGCTACTACTACTACTACTACTACTACTACTACTACTACTACTACTACTACTACT